>NC_067142.1:46411090-46715749 GCF_903995435.1 Acomys russatus
CTAAGTCAGCAAACACTAAAGTTTGTTTAAAGAAAATGTCTGATAGCATAGGTTATACAGACAACATTAGAAATGAAATCCCAAGCCTTAAGTAAAACACAAATATTATGTATACTGCTGATTGCCTGGTTATAATTCAGGTTCTTATTCTGACAATCTAATAAAAAGGAGTTGGCAGGGATTGAAGTGTATATGTGTAAGTAACTTGAATATTTTTTAAAAATTTAAAAATAACTGGTAGAATACACAGACATCTTATATAAGGTTGCTGGTTCAGTTTCTAAGACACACACACACACACACACACACACACACACACACACACACTGCAGTGTATGGAAGAAATAAAGCATGAGAGAGAGATGCTGCAGATGTGCACACATATATATACACAATACTTTTAGATAAAGTATACTTGTAGATACCCTTTTGCTTTATTTCATATTCTTTGAATTTTCTGAAATATGTAGATTAGCCTCTCCAATTCTGCTGAACTAAACATATATTTTATTACATTGTTAGATAATTAAGATTTGCTGTGCAGTTATTCAATATCACAAATATTGTAATTATGCATAATATATATATATATAGTGCTAGGCATGAATTCCCTCTTGGGGAGCTGGTCTCAAACCTAATCAGAAAGTTCTTGTTTATCCACATAGTTATCATACCCACATTGCCCCAGTAGGTATCACTAGCCTGGCAGGCTGCTATTTTAGCATGGTGAGTCCTTTCCTTCAGTGACCTGCCAAGTACCTAGTGGCATGAAAGCTAGCTGTAGGAGATGTATTTTCAGCTTTGTTCCAGCTAAGTATCTTTATGTCATGTGACCAAAGTTTGTATCTTCAGCAACAGAGTCCTAAAATCTAGCTCTGGTGAGAAAGCACAGACAATTACATTAACTTATATTGTCTTGGAGTCTGTGAAGCCTTCTTGATCAACAACTTACCGAGAACTACCCTGTCCATGGTGCTCACACATTATTCTTTGCTCACTTATTTATATGTGTATTTACGCTTTCCTCTCTGCTCTATTGTATGCTCATCACATTCAGCCTTGAAATATACACAAAGTCTTCTTGGTAATGCTGTATCAGTTGAATAATCCATACACAGTATTTTTTAATTATCTGAATATATTTATGTAACTACAGTCTTCCTCTGTCATAATTTATTTTGTGTGCTTTTACATTTACTATAGGTCATATGCAAGTTTATAAAATTAATTTGAAAACTCATTATCTCTTCATCTCTAGAATAGTTAATATGCATAAAACTTAGAAACCTGTCTCCTGATGAGATTCAGTCACTGACCTGGAGGTGTGTGATACTCCAGTCAGCTTCTGGTACTCTCCAGTTTCCTCAAGAACAGGCTAGGCACTAGCCAAAGGTATGCAATGGTATTTGACTTGCATATAATTTCTAGTTAGTAAATTTTGTGCTTCTTTTGTACCTTATTTACCTATTCAATGTTTATAATCTTGAGATAGCTTACTAAGAATGTGTAAGACTTGCATGTAAATTTGTTGACTACAGAATTATTCTTGGGAGAATATGCTAAAAATATGAATAATTTTTACAAACTACATAAATAGTAACTCTTTATAAATTTAGGTGTGTTTTTGTTCATGTTGTATATGAAGCAATGTTATGGAAATCTAATGAATTAATATACTATCCAATATACTTTTATCAAAGTTTGGAATAAAACTAAATAATATTTTATTTTATAAACATATGTTTTAATTTTCATATTTTTATTGAAAAATAAAATCATTCATATTACATCTCAATTGCTATCCCATCTCATGTATTCTCCAATTCCTCCCTCCCTCCCGCTTTCACTCCATTACCCTTCCCTATAACTGTGACTGAGGGAGACCTCCTCCCCCTGAATATGATGCTAGGGTATCAAGTCTCTTCTTGGTAGTCTGCTCTCCCTCCTCTGAGTGCCATCGGGCCTCCCCATCAAGGGGACATGGCCAAATATGGGGCACCAGAGTTCATGTAAAAGTCAGTCCCCACTCTTTAATTAACTGTGGAGAATATCCTGTCCCTTGGCTAGATCTGGGTAGGGGTTTGAAGTTGACTGCACATATTGTACTTGGTTGGTGCCATAGATCAAGCAGAACCCCTGGGCCCAGATTTGCCAATCATAGAATTCTTCTTGTAGGTTTCTAGGACCCTCTGGATCCTTCTATTTCCCCAATTCCTATATTTCTCTCACCTAGAGTCCCAATAGGATGTTCTCACCTGTATCCCACTTTCCTGGTAAGTGAAAACTTTCATGGGACATGCCCCTTGGGCTACTATCGAGTTATAAGTGAGTATATACCATTTGAGTCTCTCTGCTTCTGGGGTAGCTCACTCATTATGATTATTTCTAGTTCAACCCATTTGTCCACAAATTTCAGAAATTCCTTGTTTTTAATAGCTGAGTAGTATTCCGTAGTGTAAGTGTACCACAGTTTCTTTATCCATTCTTCTACTGAGGGACACTTAGGCTGTTTCCATGTTCTGGCTATTATGAAAAATGGCTGCTATAAACATGGTTAAGCATATGTCCCTGTTGTATGCTGGAGCATCTTCTGGGTATATTCAGAGGAGTGGAATAGCTGGGTCTTGAGGAAGCCCTATTTTCAATTTTCTGAGATAGTACCAGACAGATTTCCAAAGTGACTGCACTAGTCTGCATTCCCACTAGCAATGAAGGAGTGTTTCTCTTTCTCAACATCCTCGCCAGCATGGGGTGTCACTTGAATTTTTGATTGTAGCCATTCTGGTGGGTGTAAGATGGAATCTCAGAGTTGTTTTGATTTGCATTTCTCTGATGACTAAAGACATTGAGTATTTCTTTATGTGTTTCTCAGCCATTTGATAATCCTCTGTTGAGAATTCTTTTTAATTCTGAGCCCCATTTCTCAATTGGATTATTTGGTTTGGTGGTGTTTAATTTCTTGAGTTCTTTATATAATTTGGACATTTGACCTTTGCCAGATGTAGGGTCTGTGAAGATCTTTGCCCAGTCTGTAGGCTGTCGCTTTGTTCTGGTGACAGTGTCTCCTGCCTTACAGAAGCTTTTCAACCACATGAGGTCCCATTTATAAATTGTTGACATTAAGGCCTGGGCTGTTGGTGTTCTGTTCAGGAAGTTATCTGCTGTGCCAATGTGTTCCAGGCTCTTCCCCACTTTTTCTTCTAACCGATTTACTGTCTCTGGTTTTATGTTGAGGTCTTTAATCTACTTGGACTTGAGTTTTGTGCATGGTGACAAATATGGATCCAAATGCATTTTTCTACATGTAGACATCCAGTTAGATGAGCACCATTTGTTGAATATGCTATCCTTTTTCCATTGAATAGATTTGGCTTCTTTGTCAAAAATCAAGTGACCATATGTGTGTGGATTCATTTCTGGGTCTTCGATTCAATTCCATTGATCCACCAGCCTATTGCTGTGCCAGTACCATGCTGTTTTAATTACTGTTGCTCTATAGTACAGCTTGAGATCAGGAATGGAGAGTCTTTCAGAGCATCTTTTATTGTATAGGGTTGATATAAACATATTTTTGAAAAAAGGAAATAAAACAAAATAGCTAGCATTCATAAAGTAAATATTTCACACACAGAAATGAAATATAACTAAGCAGTAACAAGAAATTGGGGTTCAATCCTTTTGCTAATTACTTTCTGCTGCAAGAAGACACTTTATTCTAACCTATAATTATAGCAATTTGTTATTTGGAGTCATTTTCCTGTTAAATCCATTAGTAGAATAATAGTGGTAGATTTTCCCCTAGTCCCATGATCTGTCTGGTCTTGGGTTCTTGGATATATTAGCTGTCTCAAGTACGGGATCCATCTCACGGAATCAACTTAAAGACTATCTTAAAAAGTGGGTGGTTACTCCCATAACATATGTGCCACTAGTACACCAGCCTATCTTTCAGGCAGGTTTCTGTCAATAGGTAGTAACATGGGGAATTTGAAGGGAAAACTGGAGGAAATGAAAGAATATCATCAAAACTTTTTATATGGAAGCTGCTAACTTCCTGTTTACTCGGGTAATTAATTTTATTTCTTCTCAAGTCACTGATAGATATAAGATCAAATAGATTAGTTTCACAATTAAGCTTAGTTGTTTAGGGGTTAAGATGTTTTCAGGACTAGATAGATATTTTAATTTGACAGAGATGAGACACGGTAGATGTTGAATTTTAAACTAACCAAGACAGGAAAATGTTTTCTTTGAGGTTGCCAAATACAAACAGCCTAAACACTATGAATGTAACATTAGTATAATTACTGACTGTTTCATGGTTCTTCTTGCTTTATGTAATTTACTTTATATATGTATAATAATATAAATGTACATGTAAAAATTAAAATATTAATTAAAAAAGAATAAAAATATACTATATGAAAAATCAATTAAACTATAAAAGGAAAAATAAAGTCACTTATTAACTATACATTATACTTTAAAAGAAATTAGAGTTTAAAAAATACTACTCAATTTTTTAAAGTGACACTCACTTTATGAAAATTTCTAAAGTCAACTTCAAACAAAAGAGTTCACAGGGGGCCACAATGATCTCTAGTAGCTCCAAAGGTTTACATACAATATATAGTTATCAGAACAACACTTGGGAATCTCTAAGAGATTTTTTTAAAGCACCTTTCCCTTCACTGGACCAGAATGTCCCTTCCAAGGAGTGGCCCTTCATCTCAGTGTTCTCTAGGAAGCACACTGTGGGAAATGCTTCTCATGAGTAACCGAAGGTTGATGTCTCTGTCTCTAATGTCCTTTGCAATTCAAAGGCGTAAAAATATCCTTTTATATTATGAAACTATTATGTAAGAATAGGACTAATTACTTTCAAGTTACCTCCTCTGCTGTTATGACATTTTATATTACAAGGGTTTTTTAAGGTCCTCAGTATGTGAACACGGGTCTGGAACAGACAGGAGAGCCTTGTCTGAAGTTAGAGGTCCTATTGCTCCTCAGCAGTGAGACTTGGGTTATAACTGTATTAAAAGATACCCGGAAAAAAACTCTTTACTCTTAATTATAACATCTCAACGGTGTTTACTAATTAATATTTTTCCATATATTACTTTAAAGTAAATTAGATTAGTTATTTCTGAAGTCCAATCAGAAAATAAAAATGACTTTTAGTCTCCTAAGACTAGCTTTTAGTAGTAGCTCATACATAAATACTCTGTGACCCTAACTTAATTATATGTTTCTGCAACACTTCGTACCTCTGTTTCCTTATTCTTAAAGTGAGTATTAAATATAGTTGCAAATCTCTTTTCTAAAACCCTAGAAATGAGGCACATTTTTCTTTGTGTGTGTGTGTGTTTTCAGTTTTCATTTCCTTTTTTCTGATTCTTCTTCTTAAGCCTTTTAAATTTTTTTATTTTTATTTTTTACTTATACATTTATATAATTACACATATATATACAATAAACTACTTATAGCAAGAAGAACCATGAAACAATCAGGAGTTATGTAAATGTTACATTCACAGTGTTTTGGCTCTTTGTATTTGGCAGCCTTGAAGAAAATATTTCAGATGTACTATGTAAAAGTCAGGCATCTTGTGCTCTGAACGTTATATCACAGTTGTAATAAATGCCCTTAAATGACATAATTGGTTTTTTGTGGTTTTTGGGTTTGTGTGTGTGTGTGTGTGTGTGTGTGTGTGTGTGTGTGTGTGTGGTTTGGTCTAAACATGTATTACACTGGGTGGATTTCATTGTAAACTGTGATCACCTAAAAACAATGCTACTTAGATTTTTTCCATAAAATAAATGTACTCTTTTTAAGCAAGGAAGCTGCTTTGGCAGTAATATTAATGGTTGCAGATACACTGTTGAGAAGAAGGGACATGGAAGGCTTCTGTGACAACCCGCTCTCTCTTACCCCCACCGCCACCCCCGTGGCAAAGGTAACAGACTAAAAAGAAAGCCACCAAAGAGAACTCTTGAATATTGTGATAAGATGCTGAAATGTAAATCTCCAGAATTAATGGCATCTGGCAGGAGTGCATGTGGAGAAATACTCAGGTTTTTGGGGGGACAAGCCCCTGGGAGTTAGACATGGACAGCACAAATTGGACTTGTTTTTTGCAGGGAGGTCACAAAGTAGGCAAGCAGATGTAGAAGGACTGGGAACTGAGAGGGATCAGGGCATATGAAGTGAAATTCTCAAAAAATCAATGAACATATTATTTTGAAAGAAATTAGTCTCTTTAAATAAATGTCTATAGCTGTCATTTTTCAGAGAGGTTTATGGATAGAAAATCTGTGGAAACAAATATGTGTATATAATTCATAAGACTATTAAAAATGCAAACTGACAAACATGTCAGAACACAGATTAATACCTAACATAAGCTTTATCATATAATTATTGTACAAAATCATACTTTTCACAATTATATTCATTAAGGAAACACACCCTTCCTAGATTTCAACATCATGCAATTTTAGAATGACCAAAATTACATAGCATTCTATATTCTGAACTGTTTTGGATTACACATAATATACTCCCAAGTACTAGACTATGAGAAAAGATGAGATGCCTCAAATAGATCCAAAGGGCACTCTCTTTTCTGTGTCTAAAGATAGCACAGTCCTCCCAATGCATAGAAAGCTTAGAACAGAAGCCAGAGGAGGGACAGCAACATGAAAACATGTATAATAGGGAGGTTGTGTTGGGTCACAGGCTGCAATTAAAAATAATATTTTTAAGCCAGTGTGAGCTTGTTTCTGTATAAACCACAGTGTGTCTTTTTTAATACGGAAGATAAAAGTAGGAAGTAAATGCTTGACATGGAGACAGTAAACGAAGCAAAACAATACTGTGAAAATGGTGCCTCAGAAATTAAGATAATACTTTGAAAAATGTTAGACTCCCAATGTTCATATAAGAGACTATTACTGAAATTTGCAGGTAAATATGTGGAACTAGAAAAGATCATCCTGAGTAAGATAACCCAGACCCAGAAAGATAAGCATGGCATATGTACTCATTTATAAGTATGCTACAATCCACAAACCCTAAAATGCTAAGAAACAAGGAAGGCTAAGGGGAGGAGGGTCGGGGGTGGCATATGAATTTCACAGAGAAAGGTAAATAGAGTAGACATCCTTGGGTAAGAAGGGCGAAGGAGACCAAATGGGGGTAGGGCAGGGATAGAAACAGGAGGGATCAGGCTTGGGGGAAGACAGAGAAAAAGAATACTGGAAGAAACAAGTGGAATGGGAGGGTAGGCATTTCTAGCATCAGCTAGAAACCTTGAACAATAGAAACTCCCAGGAATCTATGAGGATGACCCTAGCTAGGACTCCTAGCAATGGGGGATATGGAGCCTGAACTGGCCATCTCCTCTAACCACACAAGAATTCCAATGGACAGCAATCGAACCACAAAACCTTAGAAATAAAATTTGACCTGCCTAGATGTGCAGGGGTGAAGAAGAAGCAGAAGTTGAGGGACTGGCCAGCAAATGACTGGTTCAGCTTGAGATCCCTGCCAAGAGAGGGAGCCCGCCTCTGACACTGCTAATGATATTTTGCTACATTTGCAGACCAGAGTCTAAGATAAGCATCATCAGAGAGGCTTCACCCAGCAACAGATGGAAACAGATGCAGAGACTCACAGCAAAACATTAGGTGGAGCTTAGGAATCCTGCAGAAGAGGGAGATGCGTTAAATGAGCCAGAGTGGTGAAGGACATCACAATAACCAAGTAACCTGGGCCAATAGGGGCTCTGAGGGACTCAGCCACCAACCACAGTGCATGCATGAAACTGACCTGGGCCCCTACATATATGTAAAAGTTGTGGAGCTTGGGTTTCATGTGGGACTCCTAACAGAGGGAACAGATACTGTCTCTGACTCTGTTGCCTGCCTTTAAGACTTCTTCCTCCTCCTGGGCTTCCCCTTCGATCCTCAATAAAAGATGTGTCTAGTCTTACTATAACTTGATACGCCAAGACTAGTTGATATTCATGGGGGGCTTTCCCTTTCCTGAAGAGAAAAGGAAAAGGGAGTGGATGGGTGGAGGGGGACCAGGAGAAGAGGGGAGACACGAAACTGTGGTCAGGATGTGAAGTAACTACATTAACTAATTCATTTTTAAAATAAAATGTAATGAGTTCATTGCTATTTAAAAATGAAAAATGTACAATACAGGTTCATTCAGGTAATAGTTACATGTATTTACAAATAACACATGAATGTTCAGAATAAAAATATGCCAATATCAAGGTGGGCTACCTGTGGATTCTGGGACTAGGGATAACAAGATGTTCACCCTTAGATTCCTACCAAATATGTATATTTTCTCTATTTAGAAATATTGGAAAATATTATTATTCATTTTGCTTTTATTCAAAAATATACAGTCTTCAGTTTATTAGATAAGCATCTGAGAAATTCTAAGTGAATAATCAGGTTACCCAAGAATTGGCTTTACAGCAAGAAAGTCAGGGAATGAGTGGGAGAGCTGTTATTTTAAGCACCGTTTATCGTCTGTGCACATTTAGATGAACATCCAACAAAGGTAGGGATCCCGATAAATTAGATCCTTAAGAGACTTGTTCTTGAAACAAAAATTTGGAAAATATGATAATTACTTGAATTGTGTTTCTTTTTTTCCCCTCAATTAGGAAATAAAGCCCACAATGGTGAAGATAATTGTCATGCTGAAAAGGTATGTGATTCCAATTATGTGCATAAGTACTGTGCAATGATCTGGGCCCTTTATCTTCTGCAAATGACTTCTAAAAAAACAAAATACATCATTTAACTTGCTAAGAGATAAGTTCAAATACTTGTGCTGATTTTTGCAACACAAGCCTGTGCCCTGGAAAACTAATAGAAAGCTAATAATTAATTTCTAAAAGTAGAAAGATGAAAGAATAAAATTGATTAAGAAAAAAATATATAAAGTTCATGCTAGCTAAAATAGGACATTTTTCCTAGTGAGTTCTCTAACCTGATTCTTAATGTAGGTTAATGATGCCATAACACCTAATTTATTAAAAATAATGAACATGTATCATTATTGAGAATCCTTTAAAGCTAAATTAGTTTTATTTCGTTTTATGATATTTTATTTTATATGAACCAGATAATTCATTAGAATAACAAGAGTGAGAAATTGTTATAAATTGGTTCTTGACTCTACCTATCTCCAAAACAGTCATGACTATTAAAAATATCTAAAACTCTCTCTCTTCCTATCTTTCCTGAACTCATAGAATATTTAATGATAAAATTTACTACATATAGGGGATAAAATTTCATTATAAAATATTATAAATCAACAGCTAACTTTGTTCTCATTCCTTAAACTCATACTTTCACTGTAGACATAAAGTTACTGTGTAATCCAAATGCTGATTTCTGTACCCACCATATCTAGTTGCAATCCTTGTTCTAAGAATCTTCTGTCTCAATTCTGTGTAAACACTGCTCCCCAATTGTCCGTGGATATACCAATAAAGCAAATTACAGCCAATCTATGAACTACGGAGATAATAGGGCTGGACTTTCTGCCAAGGAGGGGAGGAGTAGAAGAGAGGAAGTAGGTGATTCAGCCACAGAAAAGGTCCAGTAATCATCAGGAGAAAGCTGTATAGTATTCCATTTTTGACCACGTCCCCTTGATGGGGAGGCCTGGTGGCACTCAGAGGAAAGATAACAGGTCACCAAGAAGTCCTCGATACCCTATGAGCACATACAGGGGGAAGAGGTACCCATCAGTCACAGACATAGGGTAGGAGAGTAGGGGGGAAGCGGGAGGGAGGGAGGAATGGGAAAATACAAGCGATAGGCTAACAGTTGAGATGTAATATGAATAAATTAATAAAATATTAATAAAAAAACATCAGGAGAAAGAGGCTGGAGCAAGAAAGCTATAAAGTGCAAGTATTGTTGGGATCTATGTTGGGAGGAAACAAAATTAGTATAGAGGGTTAAAAATAAGTGTTCAATTATTGTGTTGTCAAGCTTATTATTAAACAAATATGAAAGAGAAGCCAGGAAACAAACAATTTTATAAAAATAGCTTTAACATTTTACCTAGATTCATAATCTGTTTATTACCTAAAGATACTATAATATTTATTTTTAATTGTCTAATCCACTCATATTAATTCACTGGTTACTTTACATTTTTTAACTAGGTTTTTTTTTAAATTTCATCATTTTACAGCCTGATGTCAGCCCCCTCCCTATTCTCCTACCACTCCCATCCTCACACTCTCTCCTTCTATTTCTCCTCCCCTTGCTCTCAGGGAAGAGGAGTGCCCCAAGGGGAATCAATATACCCTAGTACCTCTAGTCACAGCAGGATGAAGCACATTCTCTCCCAAGGCAGCCCAACTCAGGGAAAGGGTCCAGTGGGAGGCAATAGAGTCAAAGACAGCCCCTACTCCCATCCTTAAGGGATCCAGATCTGCTACATATGTATAGGGGGTCTAGGCTCATTCCATGCAAGCTCTTTGGTTGGTGTTCAGTCTAGGTGAGCCCCCATAGGTCCAGGTTAGTTGACTCTGTAGATCTTCTTGTGGGGTCCTTGACCCCTCTGCCTCTCTTTATCCTTCCTCCCACTTTTCCACAGAACTCTCCAATCTCGGCCTGTTCTCTGGCTGTGAGTCTCAGCATCTATTTCCATCAGCTGCTGGATGAAGTGTCTTAGAAGACAGCTATGCTAGGCTTCTGTCTGCAAGCACAGCAGAGTGTCATTAATAGTTACATAGATTGTCTCTCTCCCATGCAGTGGATCTCAAGTTGGGTTAGTCATTGGTTTGCAATCTCCTCAATCTCTGCTCCATCTTTGCCCCTATACTTCTTGTGGGCAAGACAAAATTTGAGTTGAAGGTTTTATGGGTAGTTGGTGTCCCCTTCCTTCCAGTGGGAGTCCCACCTTGCTATGGAAAGTCGTGACTTCAGGCTCCTTAAGCCCAGGTTTTAGTAGTCTTAGCTGGCGTCATGACCATAGACTCCCAGGAGCCTGCCTTGTTTTATATATCAGTACTTTGTTATATTAGCTCTACCTCCCATATTCCTCCCATGCCCCTGAACTCCTAAAATCCATAGACTTGTCTTCTTTTTATTATTTATAATAATAATATTTATTATATGTATGCATGTATTATGTATGTATTATGTGACCTACTGAGCTCATTTATTTGTATGTATTGAGAGCTTACTGCTTAGTACTGGATAGTCTATGAAGGATCTATTCCCTAAGGAAACTGAAACTGATTCTTCTACTCTGAGCAGCCAGCCTGTACCTCTTCGTCTAAGGGTGGGATTTTGCAAACTTTACCCCACTAACATTGGCATGTCAACTGGTGTTGTTATTATGCAGGTCTTCCATATTGTTGCAATTTCAGGGGTGCAATCTTCCTGTTAGGATGAGAAGATATTGTCTAGCAGCAGGCATCCTGACCCTTTGGCTCTTAAAATCTTTCTGTGCCTGTTCTTTGATTTCCCCTGAGCGTCAGGTATATGGGTTTCAGTTGAGATTGGTTGCTCCAAGGTCACTTAGCTTTTACATGTTGAAGTGAAGAAGAAACAGTCATAAATTTAAAGAGGAATGGGTGAGAATGAGACATGTGGTGTGTAATAGTCTTCATGTGTTTCTAAAAGAAGGTTTTGGTGAGGAGTAAGAGCTATACTTATCCTGGGCATAAGGATAAGTGTTTATAGCAATTAAAATGTATATTGCTTTAGGAAAATGGCAGTAGCAGGTTCTTCTCTATGATCTAAGACTTCCCCAATCAGAAGTAATTGCCAAAGTTTACTAAACCCAACATGAATTCGCATTACTTCAACAATATTATTCCAAGGAGAAATATTGGTTACCCCCAAGATAAATTTGCCGCTGTTGAACCTCTGGGAATATGTGTCCAGGCTAGTCATTGCTGTGACTCATAGGCTTTCCAGATGGGTGGGATTATTGAATTCTTCTCTCCCTTGACAGCTCACATAGACACCTTCAGATACTGTAAGAGCCACTTCTAATGGAGAAAGCTCCCATGTCAGTCCTAGATCAAGTCTTGTAAGCCCTATGTCTTAAGTGTAGCCTGCCTGTCTTCAGTAATGGGGTCTAACCTTTAAGTTCTGAGTGGTGACTTGGAGCACTGGAAATAGCCTATATTATTTTGCTAGCCTTTGTGAAAACATAAAAAAAAATACAAGATAAATTGATTACAAACCCATGAGGTTCTACACATAGCAAAAAGAAAGTGGCGAGTTCTTATCTTATTTACAGTTCCCATGAGAACAAAAATATAAATCTTAAAAGACCCACTTACTAAGCAACTCTTAAGGTTTTGCTTAAAATTATGTTGTTGCAAATTGGTCCTACAGCTTTTCAAGATTGTTTAGTTTATAATCAATAGTTAGTTTAATGTGAAAATAATCTCATATGATTAAAATAAGCAGAGCATATTAATAACCTTTTAGTTTATTTCAATTATTTTCTTGCAAATTATAAGTTTAGCACTTCTAGTAAATAGTATTGAGACTTATCCACAATGTTATATGCCTTAGGAATACCAAGATACATTATGCCTTAGGACATCATAATTCAGCTTACATGAAGCTCATGTGTTTACATAAAGCTTAAAATTTTAACACAGGGTGCTGGATAGATGGCTCAGAGGTTAAGAGCACTGGCTCCATTCCAGAGATCCTGAGTTCAAGTCCCAGCCTCCACATCATGGCTCACACCTATCCATAAGAGCTGGTGCCTTCTTCTGGCCTGCAGGCACATATACAGGCAGAACATTGTATAATAAATGAATGAATGAATGAGTGAATGAATCTTTACAAAGACTTTAACACACAATGTGTATCGTTTTGTAGTTGTGACTCGTATGATTTGTGTGGATGGTAGTCCATCTTTCACAGGATGATGACAATCAACTTCCAAGTAGTGTTTCCAATTGCTAATAGGAAAAGAAACATCCAAGAACTCAGTGCAGACAAAGGCTAAGTTACTTTAGAACTGTTCACAAATATGCCACATTTTATTTTTATATGGGAATGAATTTTCCTTCTCTGGCATGATACATAAGTCCTGGACACTAAATGGAGCATTGGTGTAAGCGACTGATACAAAGATGTAATAAGGGACAACTAACCACTCATCACTTCCTTAGCAATGCCACACATGAACTCACGGACAAGCTAATCTGTCACTGTAACAGTTTACTAAATAAAGGTCTTGAAATATCTGGGGCTTCCTTGTTACTAATGAAAAGCAGAGTTTTTTTCCTACACCTACAAGGAAATAATCAGTTATCAGCTTTGCATGGCCTTAAAAGCCAGGAAGGCAGGAGAGATATCTAGAGTTCATAAGAAGAAAGAGTATGCAACACATAAACACCCTGGACCCTGTCACTGGAAGAGGAGATTAATTAATGAACGTCTCGAGGGTCCCTAAGGAGGAGAAGATGAAGAATACTAAAAAGAGAGCAGTGCCAATTGTAGGAGAAATAGAAAACTGGCAAACACAAAGTAATGAGTGAATTAAGAACCAGAGAGTGAGTTTGAGTTTGGTGACTGATCAGTAATGACTTCCCTGAGATGTATTTTAAATGGTGTTGAAGGGGCTTATTTGAAGGCACAGTACAATAAGTTTAGGTTGAGGTAGGAAGCAAAGACTTTTTTAAGGGGGTTGTCTGCAAAGTTTTGGCCTTATATTTTGCAGTAAAAGAATTATGTAAAAATAAAATGGTTTTAATTGATATTATCATGTCTTTCTCTTTAGTGTTTTGTTACAGCAGTAGCTACAGACAGCATGTATGCCAATATCAATATAAATTGTACTTAGTGTCTTTAACTTGAGAAGAAAATATATATACAATAAGGATAGTAAAATGGAGATCAATGCAAATGACTCCAAATTAAACAAATTATGAAATAATTTATTCCCCTACAACTTTATACATCCCTTCAAAATCTATGCCAAACATAGTAGGAAAGAAAGTTTGCTCATTAGTACAGCCAAATTGCACACATGCACATGCACACGCATGCGCGCACGCACACACACACACACACCTACAGGCCCTATAGGTGCTCACACAAGCATATATCAAAACAATATAGTTAGAATGATAAATATCAATTTGGTAAAATATAATCAGTGGTGTAAATTTGCCTACACTTTAGTGAATGAAATGATATATAATTTAGAAAAATAAAAACAAATCAAAATTTATTCAGTATGTCTTTGGAAGATACATAATCTTATAATTTACTTAGTGGAAGGTTCTGGTACATATTTTTCTATAAATTAATTGTCATCTAAATAAAATATTATTAGAGTATCCTTCAGACAGCTAAGGTTTGTTTTTAATAAATAATAAATATCTTGAGTATATATGCATATATATTAATTAGTTTTCACAAATGTCTTTTTATTCGACCATGGACTTCTGTATGGATAATTACCTTTGAGTAGCAGAGGTAAAATGACTCTTACCAAAGTATTGTTTCAGGTCATAAATTAAGTAAATAAATGGATGAGTAATACTCTGAGATCAGAGGACTATTTTGTTGTCTTGACATGCAGTATATATTAGCCTGAACAGCAATGGTGTTTAGAACTTGTTTCGACTGATGTTGAGCTTAAAATGTAAAGTTATGCAGCAATTAGAGGTTAATTTGTATAGAAACAGCAAATTTCAGATAATATAAAATTGCTACAAGCTTTTAGACAGGGCGAGAACCTCACAGGCTCATTACAAACTGGGATGAAGTGCTGTGCTGTACGGGTCTTCTCTATTAATGTTGACTGGATGAGGAACTATTTATTGCCCTTGGTAACTATATCAAGATTCATCCTTTCTTAATCACATCCCCGTCTTGTTATAATTAAAATTTTGTCTTTGCACACTGTAATCGATAGTGTACTATCAAACAAATTATAAAATTCATAATTTTCAGCTGTAAAGGAAGGGATGTAATTGTTTCCCATAGCTTTACTCTATTTTTAATTGCCATTCTATTCCTCAATGAGACAGGCTCATAATATTTGGATATTCCACCAAAGTTCATCTTAGTATCAATTTAAAAAACTGTGTACTGTAAGACGTGAATAAATGTGTGCTGTAGCACTATGCCTTTGTGGTTTTGTGAATGAGATTTTACAGAAGAAAAAATCCTGTTACAAATAGCATTCCTTAAAACAATGCCGTGAGGAGTGTGGTCTGAGCCAGGGGAGAATTTAAAACCAATGTACTCCGGGGCAAAAATCAATGCACACGCTAGGGCTGCTACTCTGTATGGCATCACTGAACCATATAAGAGTGTCAACTTTTTCTTTCTGTTGGGCTAGAGGAAAATACTGATACTTTATGTTGACCAGATATCTTTCTTTAGATATAGACTGGATAAATTATTTAACAATAAGAAAATATGTTAAAGACAATAACTTGTTTCATAGTGTATAGTGTAGTATTTCATTAGTCAATGAGACATATATATGGTTGAAATGATCTTAGAGATATTGGTACATAAATAATGCATTTTTAGATCAACCTTGAAGTTATTGGACCCAGATGAATGACCCTAGTTTCATTTCCCTCCCTTGCTCTTAACCTCCCTTTTACCTCGGTCCTTCCTCCCTGCCCCTCTGAGCCCTCCTCTCTATGATATCCTCTCTCATCCCTCTCTTGTTCTGTAACTTAAGTTAGTATTTTGACTATTTGACCTTTCATAGACAGCAACAGTTCACATTTACTAATAGTTTCTGTGACATCATCTGATTTCACGGCATGAGTCTAATAAAATGACTCACTTTTCTGTTATGATTCTACACTAATTAGTGCCCTGACCAAATTTTGTTCAGAGTTCTAGAGCCATTATCTGGAATTTTGTGAAATCTTAGCTATTGAGAAGCTATGTGTGAAGATGCTTCTCTACCATTCACTAAGCACAGAATGTCACCAACATTAGTTTACTGGGCAAATGTCCATTTTCAGCACACATTATACATAAGCATTTAATGTGGCCAACAGTCTCCTACCCACCATCTACAATCGCTGATAGTTATCAGTCCCTAAGTAATATTAAATCAAACTATTAATTTTGGTTCTCTTGGCATGGTGAATTCATTGTCAATTGTGTAACACTGGTTATGCTTCTATTTTAGATTTTATTTTTAGTTATGTGTGTGTGCATGCACACATATGTGTCTTTGTACACACATACATGAATATAGGTGCCTGGTAAGGTTTTAAAATGGTGGGGGTGCAACTATTCCTCTCAAACTGAAGTTACAGACCATTGTGAGCCACTTCTGGGAACCGAATTCTGGACTTCTGCAAGAGCAGAAACTGCTCTTAACAGTTGAGCCACGGTTCCAGCCCCACATGTATTTCTTTCTGGTGTGACATGCATCTTATCGTCATACCAAATTAACCACTTTGTATTATTTATTAAATTTCATCTTTTCCTTGGTAATGAACCATGTTCTTGGTTGTTAATCTTATTGAAAAGCTTTTGTTAATTTTTTCCCCTTTTTTGTGAAGTGCCAAGTGCGATCTGTTTTCTTTTTTTTTTTTTTTTTTTTTTTTTTTTTTTTTTTTTTTTTTTCTTTTTTTTTTTTTATTAATTTATTCTTGTTACATCTCAATGTTTATCCCATCCCTTGTATCCTCCCATTCCTCCCCCCCCATTTTCCCATTATTCCCCTCCCCTATGACTGTTCCTGAGGGGGATTACGTCCCCCTATGTATTCTCATAGGGTATCAAGTCTCTTCTTGGCTACTTGCTGTCCTTCCTCTGAGTGCCACCAGGTCTCCCCCTCCAGGGGACATGGTCAAATGTGAGGCACCAGAGTATGTGAGAAAGTCGTATCACACTCTCCACTCAACTGTGGAGAATATTCTGACCATTGGCTAGATCTGGGAAGGGGTTTAAAGTTTACCTCCTGTATTGTCCTTGGCTGGTGCCTTAGTTTGAGCGGGACCCCTGGGCCCAAATCTGCCTATCATATTGTTCTACTTGTAGATTTCTAGGACCCTCTGGATCCTTTTATTTTGCTGTTCTCCCATGCGTCTCTCATTTAGAGTCCCTATAGGATGCCTTCCCCTCTGTCCCAGTTTCCTGGTAAGTGAAGGCTTTCGTGGGACATGCCCCTTGGGCTAGTATGCAGATATAAGTGAGTATATACCATTTGATTCTTTCTGCTTCTGGGTTAACTCACTCATTATGATCATTTCTAGCTCAATCCATTTATCCACAAATTTCGGGAATTCCTTGTTTTTAATAGCTGAGTAGTATTCCATAGTGTATATGTACCACAGTTTCTTTATCCACTCTTCTACTGAGGGACACTTAGGCTGTTTCCATGTTCTGGCTATTATGAATAAGGCTGCTATGAACATGGTTGAGCAAATTTTCTTGTTGTGTGCTGGAGCATCTTCTGGGTATATTCCAAGGAGTGGAATAGCTGGGTCTTGAGGAAGCCCTATTCCCATTTTTCTGAGATAGCACCAGATAGATTTCCAAAGTGGCTGTACTAGTTTGCATTCCCACCAGCAATGAAGGAGTGTTCCTCTCTCCCCACATCCTCGCCAGCATGTGGTGTCGCTTGAATTTTTGATCTTAGCCATTCTGATGGGTGTAAGATGGAATCTCAGAGTTGTTTTGATTTGCATTTCCCTGATGACTAAGGAGGTTGAGCATTTCTTTAAGTGTTTCTCAGCCATTTGATACTCCTCTGTTGAGAATTCTCTGTTTAGTTCCAAGCCCCATTTCTCAATTGGGTTATTCGGTTTGGTGGTGTTTAATTTCTTGAGTTCTTTATATATTTTGGATATTAGACCTTTGTCAGATGTAGGGTTGGTGAAGATTTTTTCCCAGTCTGTAGGCTGTCGCTTTGTTCTCTTGACAGTGTCTCCTGCCTTACAGAAGCTTCTCAGCCTCATGAGGTCCCATTTATTAATGGTTGACATTAAGTCCTGGGCCGTTGGTGTTCTGTTCAGGAAGTTGTCTCCTGTGCCAATATGTTCCAGGCTCTTTCCCACTTTTTCTTCTAAGTGAGTTAGTGTCTCTGGTTTTATGTTGAGGTCTTTAATCCACTTGGATTTGAGTTTTGTGCAAGGTGACAAATATGGGTCCAGTTTCATTTTTTTACACATAGACCTCCAGTTAGACCAGCACCATTTATTGAAGATGCTATCCTTTTTCCATTGAATGGATTTGGCTTCTTTGTCAAAAATCAAGTGACCATATGTGTGTGGATTCATATCTGGGTCTTCGATTCGATTCCACTGATCAACCAGCCTGTTGCTGTGCCAGTACCATGCTGTTTTAAGTACTATTGCTTTATAGTACAGTTTGAGATCAGGTATGGAGATTCCTCCGGAGCATCTTTTATTGTACAAGATTGTTTTAGCTATTCTGGGTTTTTTGTTTTTCCATATGAAGTTCAGAATTGAACTTTCAATGTCTTTAAAAAATTGTGTAGTTATTTTGATAGGGATTGCATTGAATCTATAGATTGCTTTTGGTAGGATGGCCATTTTTACTATGTTAATTCTCCCGATCCATGAGCAAGGAAGATCACGCCATCTTCTCAGGTCATCTTCAATCTCTTTCTTCAGAGTTTTGAAATTTTTTTCATACAAGTCCTTCACTTGCTTAGTTAGGGTAACTCCTAGATATTTTATATTGCTTGTGGCTAATGTGAAGGGTGTGGTTTTCCTAATTTCTTCCTCTGCAAGCTTGTCATTTGTGTATAGGAAGGCTACAGACTTTTTTGAGTTAATTTTGTATCCAGCCAATTTGCTGAAGGTGTTTATCAGCTTTAGGAGTTCTCTGGTGGAGTTTTGAGGGTCACTTATGTACACTATCATATCATCTGCAAAGAGGGATAATTTGACTTCCTCCTTTCCCATTTGGATCCCCTTGATCTCCTTTTGTTGTCTTATTGCTCTGGCTAGAACTTCGAGTACTATATTGAAGAGATATGGAGAGAGTGGGCAGCCTTGCCTTGTTCCCGATTTGAGAGGAATTTCCTTGAGTATCTCACCATTTACTTTGATTTTGGCTATTGGCTTGCTGTATATAGCCTTTATTATGTTGAGGAAAGTGCCTTGTATCCCCGATCTCTCTAAAACTTTAAACATGAATGGGTGTTGAATTTTATCAAATGCTTTCTCTGCATCCAAGGAGATGATCATGTGGTTTTTTATTTTCAGTTTGTTTATATGATGGATTACATTGATGGATTTCCGTATATTAAACCATCCCTGCATGCCTGGAATGAAGCCTACTTGGTCATGATGAATGATATCTTTGATGTGCTCCTGTATTCGTTTTGCAAGTATTTTATTTAGTATTTTTGCATCTATGTTCATAAGAGAAATTGGTCTGAAATTCTCTTTCTTTGTTGAGTCTTTGTGAGGTTTAGGTATCAATGAGACTATGGCCTCATAGAATGAATTTGGTAATTTTCCATCCATTTCTATCTTTTGGAGTAGCTTGAAGAGTATCGGTATTAGCTCGCCCTTAAAGGTCTGGTAGAATTCTGCACTGAAACCATCTGGCCCTGGGCTTTTTTTGGTTGGGAGACCATCGATGATTGCTTCTATTTCTGTCGGGGAAATGGGACTATTTAACTTGTTTATCTGTTCTTCACTCAACTTTGGCAAGTGAACTTGATCAAGAAAATCATCCATTTCCCTTAGATTTTCAAATTTTGTGGCGTATATGCCTTCAAAGTAGGATCTTATGATTCTTTGAATTTCTTCAGTGTCTGTTGTTATGTCTCCCTTTTCATTTCTGATTTTGTTGATTTCAATACTGTCTCTCTGCCTTTTAGTTAGTTTGGCTAATGGTCTGTCTATCTTGTTGATTTTCACAAAGAACCAGCTTTTGGTTTTGTTGATTCTTTGGACTGTTTTCTTAGTTTCTAATTTGTTAATTTCAGCCCTGAGTTTGATAATTTCCAGGCGTCTACTCCTCTTGGGTGTTTCTGCTTCTTTTTTTTCTAGGGCTTCCAGTTGTGTTGTTAAGATGCTTATGTGCGATGTTTCCAATTTCTTTTTAAAGGCACTTAGTGCTATGAATTTTCCTCTTAGCACTGCTTTCAATGTATCCCACAAATTTGGGTATGTTGTTTCTTCATTTTCATTGAATTTCAGAAACTCCTTGATTTCTTTCTTTATTTCTTCCCTGACCCAGGTGTCATTTAGCAGAGAGTTGTTTAGTTTCCACAAACGTGTAGGCTTTTTGTTATTTCTGTTGTTGTTGAATTGCAGCCTAAGAGCATGGTGATCTGATAGGATACAAGGTATTATTTCAATCCTCTTGTATCTGTTGAGGCTTGCTTTGTGACCTACGATGTGATCAATTTTGGAGAAGGTTCCATGGGGTGCAGAGAAGAAGGTGTATTCTTTCTTGTTTGGGTGAAAGGTTCTATAGATATCTGTTAGATCCATTTGACCCATGGCATTGGTTAATGATGTTATTTCTCGGCTTAGTTTCTGTTTCAATGACTTATCCTTCAGTGAGAGTGGGGTGTTGAAGTCTCCCACTATTATTGTGTGGGGATCGATGTGTGGTTTAAGCTTTTTTAGGAGATCTTTTACATATGTGGGTGCCCTTGTATTGGGAGCATAGATGTTCAGAATTGTGATGTCATCTTGGTTGACTTTACCTTTGATAAGTATGAAGTGTCCTTCCTCATCCCTTTTGATTAATTTTGGTTGAAAGTCTATTTTGTTCGATACTAAAATGGCTACACCTGCTTGCTTCTTGTGACCATTTGCTTGGAATATTTTTTTCCAACCTTTTACCCTGAGGTAATGCCTTTCATTATGGGTGAGATGTGTTTCTTGGATGCAGAAGAATGTTGGGTCTTGTTTATGTACCCATTCGGTTAGTCTGTGTCTTTTTATTGGAGAATTGAGGCCATTGATGTTGAGAGATATTAATGACCAGTGACTGTTAAGAGTCTTAATTTTGATGTTGTTTCCAGTCGAGCGTTTGTGTAGTTGTGTTTTTGCCATGGGATAGTTATCTATTTCCTGGGTAGTTTTGGTTGTAGCTTGACCCTTTGGGATGGAGTTTTCCTTCTAGTACCTTCTGTAAAGCTGGGTTTGTGGATAGGTACTGTTTGAATTTGTTTTTGTCATGGAATATTTTGTTTTCTCCATCAATGGTTATTGATAATTTTGCTGGGTAAAGTAGTCTGGCCTGGCATCTGTGTTCTCTTAGGGTTTGCAGGATCTCTGTCCAGGACCTTCTGGCTTTTATGGTCTCTGCTGAGAAGTCAGGTGTAATTCTGATAGGTTTACCATTAAATGTTATTTGGCCCTTTTCCCTTGCAGCTTTTAATATTTTTTCTTTGTTCTGCATGTTTTGTGTTTTGATTATTATGTGGCGGGCAGTTTTTCTTTTCTGGTCAATTCTATTTGGTGTTCTGTAGGCCTCTTGTATGTTTATAGGCATCTCTTTCTTTAGATTGGGGAAATTTTCTTCTATGATTTTGTTGAGAATAGTTTCTGGGCCCTGGAGTCTGATGTCTTCTCTTTCTTCAATGCCTATTATCCGCAAATTTCTTCTTTTCATGGTGTCCTTAATTTCTTGGATGTTTTGTGTCAGGAGTTTTCCAGATTTGGCATTTTCTTTAATGGTTGATTCAATATCTGTGATTGTATCTTCTAGCCCTGAGATTCGTTCTTCCATCTCTTGGATTCTGTTAGAAAAGCTCACCTCTGTGTTGCTCGCCTTCTTCTCTGAGGTCTCACGTTCTCGTTTTTCTTCTGTCTGTGTGTTTATCATTGAATCCATTTTCATTTTCAGATCTTGAACTGATTTTTTGATTTCTTTCATCTGATTTTTTGTATATTCCTGAGTTTCTTCCATTGCCTCTTTATAGGTCTTCAGAGCTTGAACCGTTTTAGCTATTTCTTTCATCTGGTTGTTTGCATTTTCCTGCAATTTTTCCAGTTCCACTCTATGTGCTTCTTTTATGTCTCTCACCTGTTTGTCTGCGTCTTCCTGCATTTGATTACGAATTTTATTTGTTTCCTCCATTATCATCCTCATTACTAAGGATTTGAGGTCATTTTCTTGTATTTCTGTTGTATTTGAGTTCTCTGGGTGGTTTTCTTTGGGATAGCTGGAAACTGGAGACGCCATGTTGTTTTGGGGTTTTTTGCGTATGCTTTTTCGTTGTCCTTTAGACATCTTGCCGTCTTTGTTTTTGTTGGGTAGCTTCCAGAGTTGAATGGAGGGTGTCTGATGATAGATTCACTTGTTTTCTTACGATTTCCCTAGGCTGCGAGCTCAAAGCTTCACTGGTGTGGATGTTAGGAGGTTAGCCCTGTTGTTCTGGTCTCTCACAGCCAGTGATCCTCAGTCCCTCTCTGCTGTGGATCCTGCAATTGTTCTGGGTCTCTGAATGAGTGTTGGGTCAGGCCAAGGTATCCACAGCCTTCTGTGTTCCCTGCCAAGTCCAGCCAGGAGCACTGGGACCGAACCACGGGCAGAACTCAGCTAGATTCTCAGGGCCAGAACCGTCTGCCAAGCTCAGCTAGGGATTTTGGGCCCAAAATGCACACAGGGCCCAGCCAGAATTTTTGGGCTGGGACTACGCACCAAGCTCCACTAGGGCCTTTTGGCACAAAGTGCGTGCTGTGGTCAGTTATTGACTCAGGGCCCGAACTGACCACCAATCTCAGCCAGGAATTCTGGATTCAAACTGTACACTGTGTCCAACCAGAGTCTTAGAGCTGGTGGAACCGAGAGCTCTGTCCAGCCTGTGCCACAGCAGGAGAACTGCGGCTGCTCTGAGTTAGCGCCAGTAGTGGAACAAGTGCTCCACCCGGACTGTGTCACCGCAGGGGAGCTGCCGCTGAGCTGAGGTGGTGCCTAGAATGGAACCGAGCACGTCACCAAGCCTGCGCCACAGCAGGAGAACTGCGGCTGCTCTGAGTTAGCGCCAGTGGTGGGACAAGTGCTCCGCCCAGACTGTGTCCCCGCAGGGGAGCTGCCGCTGAGCTGAGGTGGTGCCTAGGATGGAACCGAGCACGTCACCAAGCCTGCGCCACAGCAGGAGAACTGCGGCTGCTCTGAGTTAGCGCCTGTGGTGAAACCAAGTGCTCCGCCCAGACTGTGTCACCGCAGGGGAGCTGCCGCTGAGCTGAGGTAGTGCCTAGTGTGGAGCAGCGTGCTCAACTACGCCTGCGCCACAGCAGGGGAGCTATGGCCACGCTGAGTTAGTGCCTCAGGCAGAATTGTTTGCTGGGCCGGGCCAATACCCGGGACTCTGGGGCCGAACTGTCCGCCGAGTCCAATCTGGGTCCAAAGGCTCCACGCGACCCAAATCCTGCCCCGAGTCCCCTCTCCCGCAGCAATTCCCACCAGCCACCACACCAATCGCCTCCACCGGAAGGCTATGAGCTGCAAACCTCAGCCGCCGCTGCTGGTGCCGCTGGTGCTGCCGCCTCTACCGCTGCCGCTCCGATCAGAGAAAAACCACGCTCCTCCCGTGTGCAGGGGCACGCAGGTCCTCCGCACCCTGGTCCCTCCGAACCGTGGAGCACTCCCGCTGCCGTGATGTTCGGACCTCGGTGTTCCTGGCTCAGAAATCTGTGCAATTCCCTGAATTGTTCACTGGAGCCTCCAAACGCGGTCCACACTGCTCGCCGCCATCTTGGATCCTCGCGATCTGTTTTCAAACAGTGCATTAGCCACTGATAACTGGCACCTTATGTTATACAGTCATTGGAGCATGGCTATTTTCTATTTTATAATGACTAAGGGTTGGTCTGGTGCTATTCAGACAATTGCTAAATTCTGGGCCCCAAGATCTGGTTGCAGTCCAGATGAGTGTATTCTCACCTACACTGGCCTTTGCTGTATAAACTTTACTCCCAGTTATCTCTGATTGGATACTTTTAAACATCTAGACAGCTTGTAAATGGGCAGGAGAGAAGTAGTCAAGGCTTCGATTTCCAGGCTTGAGGTCGCAGGTAGAGCTGTGAGGCTGGAGGAAACGAGAGATAATGAGAAGGAGCTGAAACCAAACCTTGTTCTTCATGGTCCTAGCTCTGAGAAAATGCATGTGTTGGGCTACACCTCTGCATAGGCTCTAGAGGCAGTCCAGAACTGCTCCAGGCGTGACTCTCACCATCAGCCATCATCTCCCAAAGCTATCAGAGACACTTTGCCTATTTCTGAAGGCAACGCCAGTTCCTTTTGCCATTCTCCTTTCCCTTGTCTCTCTCTCTCTCTCTCTCTCTCTCTCTCTCTCTCTCTCTCTCTCTCTCTCTCTCTCTCTCACACACACACACACACACACACACACAAAACCTATGCTATTTTTTGTGCCTTTCCCTTTCATCCTCACTGTTCCTCTTGCAAATAAAAATACCTTAGTCCCATCAACTGTTACAGTCATCCTCTAAACCCTTACTTCCAGCACAAAGAATTTGTTCTCTTCAAACAATTTTCTATTTTCGTGGATTCCTAGAACATATCTCTCAGTCTCACACAAATCATCCCAATGAATTTTCAAAAATCTGTATGAATTCAGTTATTAGGTAGCTGAGCTTGGAGCAAGATGTATGACTTTCATATTACACTAAGATCCTCATCATTGAGCAGTTCACAAATAAAATACCATATCTGTAAGGGAAACAGAGGGCCATGAAAGGTAGGCTGTAGGAAGGAAGTGTTGTCCAGGTCAGTAGAGTCCAGATAACATAACATATGCATGGAAAATGGGAACATCACTTTCCTTTAAACATTAGTTCTGGATAAACTTAGAGAAAGTTTCAGAATGTGATACAAATTACACTCCTTGCTGTTATTGTCCATGACCAAAATATCAATCCTAGGAGACAAAGAAAAGTACTTCATTTATTGTCTCATCACCTAGAGTCCACATGAGAACATCAAGAAGAGGATTCAATAAGAATAAACTCATTAAAAAAAAAAAAACGATCATGCATGTGCCTGAGCACACAAGGTACATATAAACAGCTATCCATTATTAGCAGGAAAATAGTTCCTACGCTTTTAATAAAATATATGAAAACAGGAATCCATTTATAATTCCTTAGGAAAGCCTCCTATTTTATCTACAGTCTCTCTACTCCCAGCCTGCCCTCCACAGCTGTGTCAAGAGAGCAATCAGAAACTCAAATCTCCCTGCACTGTGGGGTCAGGGCAAAGTCAGAAGTTTAAAGTATCTTTCGCATTCAAAGGAAACTTCTGTATCTTTATTTCTGTATCTTTAAAGCACAAGAATGAATTAGAAGGACACTGAAAGACAGGGCTGGGTAATGGTTAGGAGAATGATTTCCATCCCATTTTCATCAATGAATGTATAGCTTTGGGATGATCCTGGCCATGCCAAGGAATTTTTAAATAAAATATCAGCATGGCCCATAGAAATAGATGGTATGAACATATATCTCTCCTCAAATCGAGAGTGGAAAGGTGAGTGGGTTGAAAATCAGACCTATCTATGAGCACCAGTTGATCTTGAAGTGCATCTTGTATGGATAAGGAAAAGATATCTGAATTATATTAGCATTTTCTTCTGAGGAAGCAGATGTAAAAGTTCAGTAATCCAAAAACTACCAAAGTGTCTACTGGGTAGATACATACATACATAGATAGATAGATAGATAGATAGATAGATAGATAGATAGATAGATAGACAGACTGACAGACAGACAGACAGATAGATAATTTGCTATTCTCAATGAGGAGGCTGGAGTTGGGTGTGCTTATGAAGCTGGCTAAAGTCACATAGTACCATATGTCCAACATAATTAAAACTACATTTTCCTGGAGTCTTAACAAGCATCCTTCTTCCTTACGGGGACATCTTTGAAAAGAACAACAAACTATGAGTCTCAGGATGCTACGTCCCAATGCTGAGTGCATTCCTTCAGGACTGCAACTTTGTGCAGCCAATTTGAAGGTCACAGTACTTGATGCTTGTTTTTTGTTTTGTTTTTTTTTTTTTATCTATTCTCATAAAAAGATGCTGAATAAATTCATTGGATTTTGTGCATTAAGGATTGTGGATGAGCTATAAGTAAGTTTAGAAATTTTAACTAAAGCTGGGAGGCCCAGATTCCAGGCAACTGAGCAAGGCTCTGAAAAAATGGCTTAGCATCACAATTCTTTTTCACACAGAGTATCCATCTTGCTCTCCTGGTATAGACATCTTTGTATAATAAAAAGCTAATGGTGAGAAGAATGGCCCTGGCCCTTGGCCTATCAAAATAAATTGAAATCATTGTTAGTGAAAGGTGAACTTTCCCATAAAACTGCCATACATTGGGTAATGGCTTTCTCTTCAAACCTGTGCTGTGCAAATTCCCAGGGCTCATGAACTGAGGCACTCTTCACGCACACAAAAGATTTTTGCATTGCTATATTTTCTTGGTTTCTTTGTTAAAATACAGTCTTTTAAAGTGAGTTTATGTTTTGTTTTCAGCATCTCTATGAACAAGTGCATTAATCAGCATGACCCTAAATAGCACAATACCAAAGGCTCTGCAGTGTTGGAGAACTCCACTTAGGTACTATAAATAGAAATCTCAAGACAATGTGCTATTTTATATACAGAAGTGAATAGCCTTGCTCTGTTCACACCTATAAGTGTATGAAAAGCTTTGTGTTGGGCATCAACTTAATAATCATACTGTAGGATATGATTAATGATAAAGAGCTCATAAAATAGATGCAGCTTTAAATAATTGAGGAAGGAAAGGAAATGAGAAATGCAGATCATATTTGACTAGAAACATAAGTGACAATTGCTAGGGTTTGCGAAAATAATTTTCTATTTTGGCATTTATGTCTAAAACTAAGACTGAGTTTAGAAGATATGACCTTTTAGAAGTTTACTAGATCCCATGTTAGGATACCATGATAACATAGTATCATGTGAAGAAATTTGATGCAAACTTGATATCCATTTATGATCATATTGGCTTTGTGCATAAATACAGCCAGTATTGTGGAGGATGATATAATGGCTAATCTCAGCTGTCATTTTGGTGAAAGTGAAAACCACCTAAAAGAAGAGCCTTTAGGCATGTTCAAGAGAGATTATATTTATTAGATTAATTGAGGCAGGAGACACCCTACTGTGAGAGGCACCATTCCCTGGGTTGTGATCTTAGACTGTATACAAAGCAGAAAGTGAGTACAGCCCAAGCATCGATATCATTCTGTGCTCCTGACTGTGGATGCAATATGACCTGCTGTCCTAAGCTCCAGCTACTGTGATTTCTCAACCATGATGTACTCTAACCACAACTATGAGCCAAAGTAAACCCTTTCTCCCTTAAGTTGCTTTTGACATGATATTTTATTACAAGAACAGAAAAAGTAACTAAAACAGAGGGTTTAGAATGAGATAGTGATTTATATCAGAGGGAATAAGCGTGATTTCTCTGACATCTTTGTGAGAGAAAAACAATGAGAAACCCAACAAAAGTTCTTCCTTAAGAAAGAAACAGGATTCATAGTAATTTACTGGATACTGGACATAAGAGAAGAGTAAAACATAGAGTCAGATCCCTAGTTTAAGCAACTAACTAAACAGTATGGTAATAAAAAATTAAAAACTCAGAGGAAAATTAAGTGAAGCACAGAGAGGGATGCCTATGAACTTGGCTTAGCACATGTTGATTCTGAAGAGGAGGTAGAGATTTATTGGAAGAATTTATGAGGCTCTGGAGGGAGGGGACTGGAGAGGCTTCATTCACCAGCTGATAGAAACAGATGCAGAGATCCACACCAAACAATAGAATGGGCTCTGGGAACTTGGTGGAAGAGTGGAATGAAAGATTGAGGGAGCCAGAGGCATCAAGGACACCACAAGAAAACCTACAGAGTCAACTAATCTGGCCCCATGGAGACTCACAAAGACTGGACCACCAACCAAAGAGCAGGCATGGACTGGACCTAAGCCTACACATACGTAGCAGATATGCAGCATGACCAACATGTGGGTCCCCTAATAATGATAGTAGGAGCTGTCTCTGACTCTGTTGCCTGCCTCTTGATCCCTTTCCCCAAGCTGAGATGCCTTGTCTGGCCTTAATAGGAGAGGATGCTCTTATACCTGCCAAGACTTGAGATGCCAGGATAGGTTGGCACCCCTTGGGAGCCTCCCTTTCTCTAAGAAAAATGAGTGCTGGAATGGAAGGAGTAGGCATTAAGGCAAGACTGGGAGGAGAGGATGGAGGGGAATGGGGATCAGGCTATAAAGAGATTAAATAAACAAATAAACAAACAAACAGCTGTTCTTTCAAACTAAGCATCCATTTGGTGAAAGTTGATACTATTGAAAAGTTTTGATTACTTAGGCAACTGTGTGGTTACTCTTCTTTAAATAGGAAAAGGCTCAGAAGGCGCCATACTTCAAGAATTAGGAGTTGATGAGAAGTCTTGAGAGAACACAATTGCATCTGCCACACAAAAGGAAAAGAAAGTACTAGTGCTAGGGCACTGTCAGAGTAAGACAAGTTAAAACACTGACTTTATTCAGGCTCTTGAAGCAGAGAGCACTTGAGATCAGTGTGGCTTTGCTGTAGACTTTTATAGAGAGCTAGAAGAGTGGCTAAGGACGGGTTGTATGTGGCCTTGAATTGTGCAGCATGAAATTCAACAAAGTATAATGTCACTGAGATCAAGGAAGGAAAAACATTAACAGTAAATGGGGGTTGTCAGTTAAATCAAGGCAAAAGAGACACAGATAACCTGTTCTTCCTCAATAAATTAAACAGTGAGTTTGCAGTGAAGAGTTTGAGAATGGCCACCAGCCAATTGCAGTCCCACATGTTGTATACTAGTGAAGTCTGAGCAGAGATATATGCCCTTGTAAATATATACAGTAAATTTTATGAGGAAAAGGTAAAAGTCAAAGTGCTAGAATCAAAAGATGTACACGTGCTTTAAAGGAAGAAAGGACAGACTGGATGTAAAAGAAAGTATTAAAGTGTTATTGCCACAAATTCCAACTTTATTCTAATGTAACAAAATTTTGGTAAGGGGTAGAACTATACATATGAAATTGACAATAGGAAAGGGTATCTAAGAGATAGTTAAGGCAAGATAAAGATGATGGGGAAAAGCTGATTGGAGCAATTTCATTATGAATTTAAAACAGGTTAAGAATTTGGTAAACAGAACTAATGTAGGAAAGGCAGTTAAGCAATTAAGCATGAAAATGCTGAGCTCTAATGGGAAGAAGGCACTGAACATCTTAGAGAGGCACAGCACAGGCATTTCTACCTTGGGTACAGGCTATCCTTTGCTACTAGGCAGTATTAATACTAATAGGCACTTTGAGCACAGCATATGGAACACACACAGTCCAGAATAGCAAGAAGCTGCAAGTGACAGTCCTGTTTCCACAGTGAAACATCCCCAGGGATATGTGTGATTTATAAAAGATATTTGGCAAACATAATGAAATTATTAATGTCCCAGGAAGACTTGCTTCTCATAAGCGAACTTCGAGATACTCTGTGTCTAGGGAAATATTCCTGTAACCAGAAGCATCATAATAGAGCAGAACATGATCTCAGGTCAGAGCAGCAAATTTCATACTAGCCCACATTACACAATTTGAGCAGAAATATAAACACACATTATTGATATTATCTAGAAAGGTTCTCGTTCATTTTATATATATGTAAACGTGTGTGTGAGTGTTCTTTGAAAATTTCATACATGTGTTTTGATCATATTCTCACCCCCATATGCTTTTTCAGAAACACTTTGCCTCCCTTTATACCCAACATTGTGTCCTATTTTGTTTTTGTGTTTGAAAATCATTTAACAACAACAACAAAAAAAAGAGCATGTACTGATGAAATATTCAGGGAAGTTTGTCCTTTCAGTGAAGTGTGGCCAACTTATCAGTTACTACACTTTGTTATTAATTTTAAATCAACTTCACACACCTATGGGCACTTGATTTTTAACAAAGAAGCAAAAAAAATACAATGGGGGGAAAATAGCATATTCAACAAATGTTGCTTGCCCCTGGTCTCCCAACAACCATGGAGAATGAGCTGTCCATTGGCTATTTCTGAACAGGGGGTCTAGGTTTACAACACACAATGTCCTTGGATGGTGCAACAGTTTGTGCAGGCCTTCCTGAATCCAGATCCTCTGGCCATGATGGTTTTCTTGTGGGGCTCCTGAGCCCTCTGGGACTTTCTCCCACCCCCCCCCCATTCTTCCATACCACTCCCAACATTCCTCCCAGAGTCCAGCAGTGAATCTCAGCATCTGTCCCAATCCCCTGCTGGGTGGAGTCTCTCAGAGGGCATCTATGTTGGGCTAATATTCACTTATAAGTGAGTATATGCCATGTGTGTCTTTCTTGCTTTGGGCTATCTCTCTCAGGATGACTGTCACGAGTTCCATCCATGTGTCTTTAAATTTCAAGATTTCCTTGTTTTTAATAGATGACTAGTATCCGTTGTGTAAATGTACCATAGTTTTTATCCATTTTTCAGTTGAGGGACTTCTAGGTTGTTTCCAGATTCTGTCTATTGTGAATAAAGCCAGTATAAACATAGTTGCGCATATGTTCTTGTTGTATGGTGCAGCATCTTTCGGTTATATGCCCAGGTGTCATACAGCTGGGTCTCGAGGTAGGACTATTCCCAATTTTCTGAGATAATACCAGATTGACTTCACAAGTAGTTGTACAAGTTTTCACTCCCACAAGCAATGGAAGATGTTCTCCTTTCTCCACATCCTCACCAGCATGTGTTGTCACTTGAAACTTTGATATTAGCCATTCTGGTAGGTATAAAATGAAATCTCAGATTTGTATTGATTTGCATTTCTCCGATGACTAATGAATTTGAGCATTTCTTTAAGTGTTTCTCAGCCATTTGATATTCCTCTGTTGAGAACTCTCTGTTTATCTCTGAACCTCATTTCTTAATTGGATTATTTGGTTTGGTGGTGTTTAATTTCTTGAAAACACACACACACACACACACACAGTGTGTGTGTGTGTGTGTGTGTGTGTGTGTGTGTGTGTGTAAAGATCTCCCAGTCTGTAGGCTGTCATTTTGTTCTGTTTACAGAGTTCTTTGTCGTACAGAAACCTTTCAGTTTCATGAGGTCCCATTTATTAATTGGTGACCTTAGCGCCTGAGCTATTGGTGTTCTTTTCAAGAAGTTATATCCTATGCCAATGAGTTCAAGGCTCTTCCTTACTTTTTCTTCTAAAAGATTTAGTGTGTCTGTTTTCATGTTGAGTTCTTTAATCCATTTGGACTTTAGTTTTATACAGAATACTGATAAATATGGATCTGCATGCATTTTTCTACATGTAGACATTTGTTGAATATGCTATCTTTTTTCCATGGAATGCATTTGGCTTCTTTGTCAAAAACCAAGTGTCCATAGATGTGTGGATTTATTTCTGAGTCTTTGACTCAATTCCATTGATCAACCCACGTATTTCTAAGCCAGCACCATGCCACTTAAATTACTATTGCTCTATAGTACAGCTTGAGATCTGGGATGGAAATTCCTCCAGAAGATCTTTTATTATACAGAATTGTGGTAGCTATTCTTGGTTTTTGTTTTTCCATAGGAAGTTTATTCTTTATATTGTTTGTGGCTATTGGGAAGGGTGTAGTTTCCCTACTTTCTTTCTCAACCCTTTAGTCATTTGTATATAGAGAGGCTGCTGACATTTTTAGTTGATATTTGTATCCAGACACTTTACTGAAGGGTTTTTTTTTTATCAGCTGTAAGTGTTCTCTGGTGAAATTTTGGGTGTCATTTATGTATACTATCATAACATCTGTGAATAGGGATACTTTGACTTCTTCCTTTCCAGTGTGGATCCACTTTATCTCCTTTTCTTGTCTTACTTCTCTAGCTAGAACTTCAAGTACTATGTTGAAGAGATATGGAGAGAGTGGGCATCCTTGTCTAGTCCCTGATTTTTGTGGAATTTATTTGAACTTCTCTCCATTTAATTTGATATTGACTTGCTGTATATAGCCTTCATTATGTTTAGGTATGTGCCTTGTGTTCCTGATTTCCCCAAGACTTTAAACAAGAATGGGTGTCGGATTTTGTCAAATAACTTTTCAACATCTAAGGAGATGATCATGTGGTTTTCATTGTTTGTTTATATGATGAATTAAATTGATGTATTTCCACATACTGAACCATCTATGTAAGACTGGGCTGAAGCCTACTTGGTCATGGTGAATGATATCTTTGATGTGTTCTTGGACTCAGTTTGTGAGTATTTTATTGAGTATTTATGCATCAATGTTCATAAGAGAAATTGGTCTGAAGTTCTCTGTTTTTGTTGGTCTTGGTGAGGTTTAGGTATCAAGATGACTGTGGCCTCATACAATGAGTTAAGTCATGTTCCTTCCATTTCTATTTTGGGGAGTAGTTTGCATAATTTAGGTATTAGCCCTTTTTTTGGATATCTGGTAGAATTCTTATAATTCTACACTGAAACCATCTGGTCCTGGGCTATTTTAAAGGGGGACATACATAACAACAGCCACTGAGGTAATCAAAAGAATCATTAGGTCTTACTTCAAAAGCCTGTATATCACAAAATCCAAAAATCTAAAGAAATGAACAATTTTCTTGATACATTCCACTTACCAAATTGAATAAAGATCAGGAAAAAAATTAAATAGTCCTAATTCTCCTACAGAAATAGTCATCAAAAATCTCCCTACCAAAAAAAAAAAGTCCTTTGAGTTTTTTTAAAGGCTCTTTTATTTTTATACATGAGTGTTTGGCCTGCATGTATGTCTGTACACACCTTGCCCTTGAGGGTCAGAAGACATCATCAGAACCCCTAAAAATGGAGTAACAGACATTGTTAGTCATCAGGTCAGCTAGAAATAAACCCACCATCTCTGGAAGAGCCGCTTGTGCTTTTAACCACTAACCAATCTCTCTAAACCCTTCTTTTGAATTAGTTGTTGTTGTTGTTGCTGTTGTTGTTGTTGTTGGAGGAGGAGGAGGCGTAGGGTAGGTAACCCAGGTGGGACTTGTATTTGTTTTATGCTAAGGACGGATTCATACTCTAGACCCTCCTGTCTCTGTCCATCAAGTGCTTACTAACAGGGATGCATGTGCCACCATACTGGGCTAACAAAAATTCCCTTTTTATTATAAAGAACTTGTAAATTAAAAAAAACACTGCTTTTTTTTATTCTTGTTACATCTCAATGGTTATCCCATCCCTTGTATCCTCCCATTCTTCCCTGCCTTCCATTTTCCCCTTATTCCCCTCCCCTATGACTGTTCCTGAGGGGGATTTCCTCCCCCTGTATATGCTCATAGGGTATCAAGTCTCTTCTTGGTAACCTGCTATCCTTCCTCTAGATGAGAGAAGCATGGGAGAATAGCAAAGTAGAAGGGTCCAGAAGGTCCTAGAAACCTACAAGTAGAACATTATGATTTGGGCCCAGGTGTCCTGCTCAAACTAAGGCACCAGCCAAGGACAATACAGGCAGTAAACTTTAAACCCCTACCCAGATCTAGCCAATGGACAAAAGATTCTCCACAGTTGAGTGGAGAGTGGGGTCTGACTTTCACATGAACTCTGGTGCCTCATATTTGACCATGTCCCCTGGAGGGGGAGACTGATGGCACGCAGAGGAAAAACACTACTTATTAAGCTTTAAGGTTTTACTACAATAGAATCAATAAAAATGGCACAAATAAATTCTATATATATATATATATATATATATATATATATATATATATATATATTACATATGCATAATTATTTAACTTAAGGATATAAATTTCTGTATTCACATTTCAATCCCAAAACATGTCATATAATAAGGAACAAAATAATACTAAAATGTGTTGTGGCTAAGAAGAGTAAGGAGATAAGAATGGGTTACAACTTTAAAAACCAGATAATGATGTACTTTTCTTTGCTGCTAACTGCATTGATCTACACATATTTTTTGTTGTGGTTTTTCTCTAAGGAGAAAGCACATTTGTGTACTTACTTGGTAGATTAATAAAGAAGAGCTTGTTATTTGTAACCAGGGCTGTTGTTGGATCTCAGATCTATTTCAATAGCTTAAACAATTCAGCAAGCCTGAATGATACTAGAAAAATGGTTAATAAAGGAGGTCATGTTCAGGATGAACTGTATTTTCCATTTTGTAAACATAAATCAAATTATCCTGTGCAATTAAATAGTTACACAAAAGTAAAAGTGGTGCCTGTGGTGTCAAGTTAAAGATTGTCATACTTAAGAATGGCACAGTGGGGTGCACTGTCTTGAAGCATTAGGAGAATGCAGAAAAGACAGGATCCCAAAACTCCATGACAGTGTAGAGGAAAACCTCATCGATGTGAAAAAAAAAAGTAGTAACAAAACGACTTAAATAACTTTCTTTTCATTTCTTAATAGTTAGATTTTAGTTTATGTAGCTTTAGTGCTCTAAAAAGACTTAAAATGAGTGAAATCACTAGACAGAAAAAGTTGTGAGTATAAAATTAGTGGCAAACATACCTCTCTGAAAATATGAATATTTTTATTCTCAAAAATTTGCAAAATCTATAGATATTAGTAAAAAAAAAAACACTGCCATTAAACCCTAGTAACATGCTGACTTAATGACATAGACACAAAGGCAAAGTCTGGCTTGCTGAGAAATGTGGCAGTCGGGATAATTAGATTTCTTAACTCCAGGATGTATTTCATCTTGAGATTTTTTTCTCTGAATTAGTATTTTGACTTCTGTGGAATATAAATTATCTTCCTGGTCCCTTGTACAGTGTATCAATTTATTTCTATCACATCCGACTCCATTTGAACCCAATCCTATAGAGACTGGTGATTATTTAGAGCATGTTTTTCAGAAGAGCTTTGTTAAAACTGGCAAGTCCTATTTGGAAAACTTAAGGTTTCCTTTTAATAAAAAAATAACAATAAAAACTAAGTGATTTTGGAGATTAGTTTTCTATTCCATTTAAAATATGTATAGGTGGTGTAAACATTCTATTATTTTTAGAGGCATCTTAGCTTCTTCTTTAATCTGTCCTCTTAGGCTCTCTGCCTCTCTTAGAATAACTTGAGAAGATATCAAAATCAGAGAGTATAAATATTACTTAGTACTATTTTGATCCAAAATTTTCAGTGTTGAGACATTTGTCAACCTGAAAATTGTCATTGAATATGATTAAATCAATTATCAGGAATAAATGTTATATTAGTGTAAAATTAGAATCTTTTTAGATTAAAGGTGTTCTCTTAACTTATTAAATATCCTTCCTAACCAATTTAAACTGTCTGCCATCTTGTCTCTGAAAAGTGACACTTTCACACTGATCAAACCATGCACGACCTTTGTATTCTTTCTTGTGGATAAAAAATATTCCTTCAGTTATCCAAGCCACTGCTCTGTAGATGATCATCTCTCTCTTGTTCAGTTCCAGAGCATACACACACACACACACACACACACACACACACACACGCACACACACACACACACACACAAATTAAATTTTGACCAGGAAAATCAGGAATCACTACAAGATACTAGACAGTTTATGACAAAACATAACTATTAAATTTTGACTTACGAATGTTCAGGCTGTGTGATATTATCCAATATTTAACACTGTTCTGTCAAAGGGCTCCTTGTGTTATGGGTCTGTGGATCAGTATGATTCTATATATTACAAAGATGTCAGTTTTAGGAGTTAATATCATTTTTACCACATGTGGCATGAAATAACATCTTTCATCTTACCACATACTTTGTATAGATGCCATATATATTTTAACATAGAATGATATGAATAATTGTCCAAAGGATAGAAAGACAGCCCTAGCAGCAATACTTAGAGTAAAATAATGGGTTTAGAGTAGAATGTGGTACTAAAAGGATGGATGATTTTTGAGTGGGAATGAATGTGTCCGCCTCCTTGTGGATCTCCCCTTTTTGAAAAAACTCTTTCATGATACTAAATGACTAGCTATGGGGACCCAGGTAGTGAATTAAAAATAAATGATCTGTCATGTTATTTGCCTTTCTCCGGGTCTTTGGGTTTTATTCCTTAGTCATAGTAATAACATATGTAAGTTTTCTATAAATAATCTATGATGTACTATAGTACTGTCTGTGCTATGGACAACCAAATTAATTGGTAAAGGATTCCAAATTTGTTACAGAAACACAGATATTCAGAGGTGAGCATCATCCAGCCATGTTTCCTGGGTGAAATCATTCCTCTGTCTTTGGCCAGACTGATGTAGTGAGAGTTTGACTGGAGTTTTCAATGTATTTGAAAAGCTTAACATTACTTAAGACCATGTGGGGTCAACAGCTGAAAATTCTTTCCAAAGGAAATCATAGCCCTGAGCTCAAAGGAGTCTCTGCTATCTGGAAGCATCTTCTATCTAGAAAGATTTCAGCTTATAAATTCTGTCAAATAACAAATGATAAATAATATTATGATGAGACAGATTCTTACCAGGAGATAGACAGTATCAGATAGCACTAACCTCAGTAAAAAGTCTCAAGACTGTCTGTGGGTTTTTCTATATCAGTTCTGTATAGAAAAGGATTTCATTGCCAGTGAGTGAAAAAGTCTAATGTGTAGCTAGTGTGAGCAAAATATAATTCAATGTTTAGGACCACGTGCTTTAATGACATCAGTCTTAGAACTTTAACTGCGGCTTCTTTAATTTGAAATATAATATTACGTCTTCTATAAGAAGATGAAATGATCCAGGCGTTGGTGGTGCACACCTTTAACCCCAGCACTCAGGAGGCAGAGGCAGGCTGATCTCTAGGACTTCAAGCCCAGGCTGGTCTACAAAGAGAGTTCCAGGATATCCAGGGTTACACAGAGAAACCCTGTCTTGAAAAAAAGAAATGATATGATATGATATGATATGATATGATATTAAAATTAATATGAACATTTTCAAAATACTCAATACTAAATTTTCAATAAAAATGCCAATAAAATAATTGTATGCTTCTTTATTCTTATAAATTACTATGGAAAAAAGTTCCTATTCCATAAGCAAAAGAAAAATAAGAAACAGAAAAAAATTCAGCACAATTTTCAATAAATATCTTGAAATCTGTGTTTTGAGAGATGATCATGTTTTCTAAGTATTGACACATAATGAATAAATGCTTTAAGCATGATGCCCTAAATTTTTTCCTGTCAAAACTTTAACCAGTGCCCTACTAAAAACCTTATATTTTCTAGAAAAGTTTCAATGCGACGAACAGGAAACAAATATCAATTTCAAAATTGGAGAAAAAAAATCAGTGAAATGAAATTTCTCAGTAGAACAAAACAATACCAATAAAATTGACGAGTTAAAAAGGACAGTTGCTAACACAAGGCACTTCAAGGTGTTTTAGCATTAGTCCTGGAAACAGTGCAAACATAAAAGCCGAGGCTTACTATCTCACAAGAGTTGCATAGGGGTTTGACAAATATAAATATATCAGTGCATTATATGACATTTTGGTGTGATATGGGGGTTATGTACCTTACATGTATGTATTATGTGTATGGGTGTTATATGTTTGTGTTATATGTGGGCTATGTGTGTTTTACGTGTGTTACATATATGCCTTATGTGCATGTATGTTACATGTGTGTGATCCAAATGCAGCACTTGAAGGATCTCTTAGATGTGTTCCTTTTGATCAATGAGCACTAAGTTACACTGAGAGGTAAGTGGTTCTGGTTTACAATTGAACACTAAGATGAAGAAAGACAATAATATACTACACATTTAAAACAATAACGGGAGTAAAGAGATAACTTAGCAGTTAAGAGTTCCAGTTCCTCTTCCAGAGGACATTTGTTCAATTCCCAGCACTGGCATAGCAGACAGCAACCTTCTGTGAATTCCATTATAAGGGGAACTGACATCCCTTTCTGGCTCTTACAGGAATTTTATGTGGTGCACACACATACATACATGCTCATCTATATATGAACACAAAATTTTTAAGTATATATGAGCTAGTCATCAATTTTCTCATTATTGATTCAACTAATTAATAAGCTATTCCCTTATAACAAACCTGAAATGTAAATTAACTTATGCAGAAATGAATTCTAGGACTTTCTAACTTAACTATCGTAATGTATACATAGATACATACTCATCTCTAAAAGTAGTCAATCTTGCTCAAAATGAGAAATAAATAAGAACTGGAGTTACACAGGCACAGTTTGGGTGCGTGGAGAGCAAGAGTGGGGAGAGCCAAGCTAACAGGCTCCCAGGAAATAGCATGGAATTAAATAGAACACGGAGCACCAGTAAGGACGACTATGGCTGCTTGTTCCCCGATAGGAATCTTCCAGTGTGAACTATGACCATCGTTTTTGCTGGCTTAGTAAAAGTATACCAGAGATGCTAAGAAAACTGAAAATTCAACCTCCTTTTTACTGTATAAGCACTATTGGGCACTGCCTAAAATCACATTCCAGGTTCAGACTTTGCAGAAACATTGGGGAGGAATAGCCCTCTCTTGAGAAATTATTATCCCATTTCAGCCAAGTTTACTGACGCCCAGTTTCTATAGAAACAGACTTCAAAGCAAAGTGGAGAGGAGAGGTACTGTCTGGCAGACCGCTCTGATGCAGAGCTGAAGAAGGTATTAGCTGTGCAAGAGCAAAACCTCCACCATAGTTTTTCCAGCAGCGCAAGAATTTGAGCACTTCCCGACCTCCAAGTTTGCTACACTGGAGCAGCATAGCTGTAAAGTGCCTAAAAGCATGACAGAACTTCTCCACGTGACTACAAATGTTAGACTAAGGGAGGAGAATTGATGTCACTTTTGAGATGTCCCATCCAGGGAGGTCGAATGTGCAGTTGCCTCCTGAGCTGCTGCCCTGTACAATGTAGGCTGAAGTGAGTTTCCAGGAAACCTCTCTATTGCTATGGATGCCTGTCTCATCTGATGCCCATGGGCCTGATCATTTTAACATGGTATTACATAATACTCAAGTTATATTAATAATATACATAATGTATTTTTAAAGAAAGAAGTTAGAAAGAGAAATATATTTACCTAAATAATATAAGAAGAAATAGAAATCCACTAAATTAAGTATAGATCTATATTAGGCCTGAATTCAATGAGCTAAAAATGGCATGCTTTCTGTGCACTCATCTTAGATGTTCGTAGAAAACTCTATAGTTGAATCAGCGTTCCTATATTCTTAAGAAATAAATGGCATTAATAGGAAGACAAAGATGAACAGGATGGATTTAAAACTTGGTCTATTTATTTTCTGCCTACAATAAAAACACCCTATCATTAAAGAAAATACTATATATAGTTTGAGTGATTAAATAGATATGGCAAGCAGATGGAACCCAGAAACAAGCAAGAACTACTGATTTAATGTCTGACAAAATAGAGTTCGAACAAAAATTAGAAAAGATTTTAAGATATATCTTGAATATGATTAGAACAATCCATGAAAAGGACACTATTAGTTCTAAACATATACACACCAAACACAGATGTATTCAATATCATAAAACAAATATTAATACATAAAAAATGTTACAGTAACTCAGAAGTGCCAGGGAGCATTATACAGGCTAGCAGTGAAGAATTCCCTTCATCAAAAAGTATACCTTAACTGTAAACTCTCATATACTTCTAAAGAGCAAGGCAAGAAGCTTCTACTGGTGCAATAGTGGCAAGCCCAGAGTCATGGATATTACTGTGATTCCAGTTGAATTTGAGACCCACACCACAAGAGAAAATACACATTTAGAAATTTAATCCTGCTAAAAGGGCTAGGAAGATCATAGCCACAGTGGAGGTATTTGATGGTATCACATTAATTGAACAAGATGTGCTTATCAAGCTGCCTTCTTAATAATTATATTTTCCGCAAACATTAGAGTTTCCAGCAACTCTTCCCAGAAAAAAAAAAAAAAAAACCCTCCCTTTTATAACAGATAACAGTAATGTCGGAGAATAATAACTGATTAAAGTATGAAAACAGGGGACTTTTGAATGTTCAATCAAAACAATACAACTATATCATCCCCTAGATGGCTCAGGGAAGGTAGAAAAATGTAAAAGTTGGAGTAAGGAGAGAAGTGAAGCAGACCATTGCCTTCTAAGGGTACATAAAGCCATTACCCCCTGGAGACTTATAGGCAGATAATAGTAGCTATGGGCAAGATTATCACAAGGTCCTGCCTCTCTGTGTATTTATAACCAGCTCACGTTTTGCTGGGGGAGGGAAAGACATTATCTCCAGTGGTGTAATCACTGATAGTGAGTTATGCTCTTCTAAGGACTCCCTTCCCTAGTCGAAGGAAACATAGTATTCAGTGGGGACCACAAAAATGCAAATAGAAAGTAGACTAGCTATGAATAGAAAAAAATCAGTGAAAATGAGCAAATTTTAATAACCAGGAGGTGATATCACTGAGATGCAGTTTGGAAACTATTGCCTTTTGTACCCCCAAAAGTCAAGTCAGCGAAAATGTGGGTAAAAGTGTTTTGTGGATTCTTCAATGTCTATTCATTAATCGGTGGGAACAAAGGAAATAGCAGGTCAAGGAAAGTTTCACACTAAGAGGTTAAAAAATATTGATGTGGTAGATAGTTACCATGTGTAATCCCTTCCCTATAATCACAGGTTGGTTAGAAGAGAAATGTTCATACTATTATTGATTCCTTAGATTAAAAGGAAACGAATGTATGCTTATTAAGTGTTCTTTTTCACCCAGCATTTTCGCAGGAGATGGAATTCTGTCCAACCTGACGTAGAGCTTAGACCATAATGTTGTCATTGTTTGGAATCCAATTGTAGGTCAATAAAAGCAATAATAGGTTCTGAAAATATGACAGGTTTAGGGATATTGAAGACCTTTGAGGATCCAAGATGGCGGCGAGCAGTGTGGACCGCGTTTGGAGGCTCCAGTGAACAATTCAGGGAATTGCACAGATTTCTGAGCCAGGAACACCGAGGTCCGAACATCACGGCAGCGGGAGTGCTCCACGGTTCGGAGGGACCAGGGTGCGGAGGACCTGCGTGCCCCTGCACACGGGAGGAGCGTGGTTTTTCTCTGATCGGAGCGGCAGCGGCAGAGGCGGCAGCACCAGCGGCACCAGCAGCGGCGGCTGAGGTTTGCAGCTCATAGCCTTCCGGTGGAGGCGATTGGTGTGGTGGCTGGTGGGAGTTGCTGCGGGAGAGGGGACTCGGGGCAGGATTTGGGTCGCGTGGAGCCTTTGGACCCAGATTGGACTCGGCGGACAGTTCGGCCCCAGAGTCCCGGGTATTGGCCCGGCCCAGCAAACAATTCTGCCTGAGGCACTAACTCAGCGTGGCCATAGCTCCCCTGCTGCTCCACACTAGGCACCACCTCAGCTCAGCGGCAGCTCCCCTGCGGTGACACAGTCTGGGCGGAGCACTTGGTTTCACCACAGGCGCTAACTCAGAGCAGCCGCAGTTCTCCTGCTGTGGCGCAGGCTTGGTGACGTGCTCGGTTCCATCCTAGGCACCACCTCAGCTCAGCGGCAGCTCCCCTGCGGGGACACAGTCCGGGCGGAGCACTTGTTCCAACACTGGCGCTAGCTCAGAGCAGCCACAGTTCTCCTGCTGTGGCGCAGGCTTGGTGACGTGCTCGGTTCCATCCTAGGCACCACCTCAGCTCAGCGGCAGCTCCCCTGCGGGGACACAGTCTGGGCGGAGCACTTGTCCCACCACTGGCGCTAACTCAGAGCAGCCGCAGTTCTCCTGCTGTGGCGCAGGCTTGGTGACGTGCGCGGTTCCATCCTAGGCACCACCTCAGCTCAGCGGCAGCTCCCCTGCGGTGACACAGTCCGGGCGAAGCACTTGTTCCACCACTGGCGCTAACTCAGAGCAGCCGCAGTTCTCCTGCTGTGGCACAGGCTGGACAGAGCTCTCGGTTCCACCAGCTCTAAGACTCTGGTTGGACACAGTGTACAGTTTGAATCCAGAATTCCTGGCTGAGATTGGTGGTCAGTTCGGGCCCTCAGTCAATAACTGACCACAGCACGCACTTTGGGCCAAAAGGCCCTAGTGGAGCTTGGTGCGTAGTCCCAGCCCAAAAATTCTGGCTGGGCCCTGTGTGCATTTTGGGCCCAAAATCCCTAGCTGAGCTTGGCAGACGGTTCTGGCCCTGAGAATCTAGCTGAGTTCTGCCCGTGGTTCGGTCCCAGTGCTCCTGGCTGGACTTGGCAGGGAACACAGAAGGCTGTGGATACCTTGGCCTGACCCAACGCTCATTCAGAGACCCAGAACAATTGCAGGATCCACAGCAGAGAGGGACTGAGGATCACTGGCTGTGAGAGACCAGAACAACAGGGCTAACCTCCTAACATCCACACCAGTGAAGCTTTGAGCTCGCAGCCTAGGGAAATCGTAAGAAAACAAGTGAATCTATCATCAGACACCCTCCATTCAACTCTGGAAGCTACCCAACAAAAACAAAGACGGCAAGATGTCTAAAGGACAACGAAAAAGCATACGCAAAAAACCCCAAAACAACATGGCGTCTCCAGTTTCCAGCTATCCCAAAGAAAACCACCCAGAGAACTCAAATACAACGGAAATACAAGAAAATGACCTCAAATCCTTAGTAATGAGGATGATAATGGAGGAAACAATAAAATTCGTAATCAAATGCAGGAAGACGCAGACAAACAGGTGAGAGACATAAAAGAAGCACATAGAGTGGAACTGGAAAAATTGCAGGAAAATGCAAACAACCAGATGAAAGAAATAGCTAAAACGGTTCAAGCTTTGAAGACCTATAAAGAGGCAATGGAAGAAACTCAGGAATATACAAAAAATCAGATGAAAGAAATCAAAAAATCAGTTCAAGATCTGAAAATGAAAATGGATTCAATGATAAACACACAGACAGAAGAAAACCGAGAACGTGAGACCTCAGAGAAGAAGGCGAGCAACACAGAGGTGAGCTTTTCTAACAGAATCCAAGAGATGGAAGAACGAATCTCAGGGCTAGAAGATACAATCACAGATATTGAATCAACCATTAAAGAAAATGCCAAATCTGGAAAACTCCTGACACAAAACATCCAAGAAATTAAGGACACCATGAAAAGAAGAAATTTGCGGATAATAGGCATTGAAGAAAGAGAAGACATCAGACTCCAGGGCCCAGAAACTATTCTCAACAAAATCATAGAAGAAAATTTCCCCAATCTAAAGAAAGAGATGCCTATAAACATACAAGAGGCCTACAGAACACCAAATAGAATTGACCAGAAAAGAAAAACTGCCCGCCACATAATAATCAAAACACAAAACATGCAGAACAAAGAAAAAATATTAAAAGCTGCAAGGGAAAAGGACCAAATAACATTTAATGGTAAACCTATCAGAATTACACCTGACTTCTCAGCAGAGACCATAAAAGCCAGAAGGTCCTGGACAGAGATCCTGCAAACCCTAAGAGAACACAGATGCCAGGCCAGACTACTTTACCCAGCAAAATTATCAATAACCATTGATGGAGAAAACAAAATATTCCATGACAAAAACAAATTCAAACAGTACCTATCCACAAACCCAGCTTTACAGAAGGTACTAGAAGGAAAACTCCATCCCAAAGGGTCAAGCTACAACCAAAACTACCCAGGAAATAGATAACTATCCCATGGCAAAAACACAACTACACAAACGCTCGACTGGAAACAACATCAAAATTAAGACTCTTAACAGTCACTGGTCATTAATATCTCTCAACATCAATGGCCTCAATTCTCCAATAAAAAGACACAGACTAACCGAATGGGTACATAAACAAGACCCAACATTCTTCTGCATCCAAGAAACACATCTCACCCATAATGAAAGGCATTACCTCAGGGTAAAAGGTTGGAAAAAATATTCCAAGCAAATGGTCACAAGAAGCAAGCAGGTGTAGCCATTTTAGTATCGAACAAAATAGACTTTCAACCAAAATTAATCAAAAGGGATGAGGAAGGACACTTCATACTTATCAAAGGTAAAGTCAACCAAGATGACATCACAATTCTGAACATCTATGCTCCCAATACAAGGGCACCCACATATGTAAAAGATCTCCTAAAAAAGCTTAAACCACACATCGATCCCCACACAATAATAGTGGGAGACTTCAACACCCCACTCTCACTGAAGGATAAGTCATTGAAACAGAAACTAAGCCGAGAAATAACATCATTAACCAATGCCATGGGTCAAATGGATCTAACAGATATCTATAGAACCTTTCACCCAAACAAGAAAGAATACACCTTCTTCTCTGCACCCCATGGAACCTTCTCCAAAATTGATCACATCGTAGGTCACAAAGCAAGCCTCAACAGATACAAGAGGATTGAACTAATACCTTGTATCCTATCAGATCACCATGCTCTTAGGCTGCAATTCAACAACAACAGAAATAACAAAAAGCCTACACGTTTGTGGAAACTAAACAACTCTCTGCTAAATGACACCTGGGTCAGGGAAGAAATAAAGAAAGAAATCAAGGAGTTTCTGAAATTCAATGAAAATGAAGAAACAACATACCCAAATTTGTGGGATACATTGAAAGCAGTGCTAAGAGGAAAATTCATAGCACTAAGTGCCTTTAAAAAGAAATTGGAAACATCGCACATAAGCATCTTAACAACACAACTGGAAGCCCTAGAAAAAAAAGAAGCAGAAACACCCAAGAGGAGTAGACGCCTGGAAATTATCAAACTCAGGGCTGAAATTAACAAATTAGAAACTAAGAAAACAGTCCAAAGAATCAACAAAACCAAAAGCTGGTTCTTTGAGAAAATCAACAAGATAGACAGACCATTAGCCAAACTAACTAAAAGGCAGAGAGACAGTATTGAAATCAACAAAATCAGAAATGAAAAGGGAGACATAACAACAGACACTGAAGAAATTCAAAGAATCATAAGATCCTACTTTGAAGGCATATACGCCACAAAATTTGAAAATCTAAGGGAAATGGACGATTTTCTTGATCAAGTTCACTTGCCAAAGTTGAGTGAAGAACAGATAAACAAGTTAAATAGTCCCATTTACCCGACAGAAATAGAAGCAATCATCGATGGTCTCCCAACCAAAAAAAGCCCAGGGCCAGATGGTTTCAGTGCAGAATTCTACCAGACCTTTAAGGGCGAGCTAATACCGATACTCTTCAAGCTACTCCAAAAGATAGAAATGGATGGAAAATTACCAAATTCATTCTATGAGGCCATAGTCTCATTGATACCTAAACCTCACAAAGACTCAACAAAGAAAGAGAATTTCAGACCAATTTCTCTTATGAACATAGATGCAAAAATACTAAATAAAATACTTGCAAAACGAATACAGGAGCACATCAAAGATATCATTCATCATGACCAAGTAGGCTTCATTCCAGGCATGCAGGGATGGTTTAATATACGGAAATCCATCAATGTAATCCATCATATAAACAAACTGAAAATAAAAAACCACATGATTATCTCCTTGGATGCAGAGAAAGCATTTGATAAAATTCAACACCCATTCATGTTTAAAGTTTTAGAGAGATCGGGGATACAAGGCACTTTCCTCAACATAATAAAGGCTATATACAGCAAGCCAATAGCCAAAATCAAAGTAAATGGTGAGATACTCAAGGAAATTCCTCTCAAATCGGGAACAAGGCAAGGCTGCCCACTCTCTCCATATCTCTTCAATATAGTACTCGAAGTTCTAGCCAGAGCAATAAGACAACAAAAGGAGATCAAGGGGATCCAAATGGGAAAGGAGGAAGTCAAATTATCCCTCTTTGCAGATGATATGATAGTGTACATAAGTGACCCTCAAAACTCCACCAGAGAACTCCTAAAGCTGATAAACACCTTCAGCAAATTGGCTGGATACAAAATTAACTCAAAAAAGTCTGTAGCCTTCCTATACACAAATGACAAGCTTGCAGAGGAAGAAATTAGGAAAACCACACCCTTCACATTAGCCACAAGCAATATAAAATATCTAGGAGTTACCCTAACTAAGCAAGTGAAGGACTTGTATGAAAAAAATTTCAAAACTCTGAAGAAAGAGATTGAAGATGACCTGAGAAGATGGCGTGATCTTCCTTGCTCATGGATCGGGAGAATTAACATAGTAAAAATGGCCATCCTACCAAAAGCAATCTATAGATTCAATGCAATCCCTATCAAAATAACTACACAATTTTTTAAAGACATTGAAAGTTCAATTCTGAACTTCATATGGAAAAACAAAAAACCCAGAATAGCTAAAACAATCTTGTACAATAAAAGATGCTCCGGAGGAATCTCCATACCTGATCTCAAACTGTACTATAAAGCAATAGTACTTAAAACAGCATGGTACTGGCACAGCAACAGGCTGGTTGATCAGTGGAATCGAATCGAAGACCCAGATATGAATCCACACACATATGGTCACTTGATTTTTGACAAAGAAGCCAAATCCATTCAATGGAAAAAGGATAGCATCTTCAACAAATGGTGCTGGTCTAACTGGAGGTCTATGTGTAAAAAAATGAAACTGGACCCATATTTGTCACCTTGCACAAAACTCAAATCCAAGTGGATTAAAGACCTCAACATAAAACCAGAGACACTAACTCACTTAGAAGAAAAAGTGGGAAAGAGCCTGGAACATATTGGCACAGGAGACAACTTCCTGAACAGAACACCAACGGCCCAGGCCTTAATGTCAACCATTAATAAATGGGACCTCATGAGGCTGAGAAGCTTCTGTAAGGCAGGAGACACTGTCAAGAGAACAAAGCGACAGCCTACAGACTGGGAAAAAATCTTCACCAACCCTACATCTGACAAAGGTCTAATATCCAAAATATATAAAGAACTCAAGAAATTAAACACCACCAAACCGAATAACCCAATTGAGAAATGGGGCTTGGAACTAAACAGAGAATTCTCAACAGAGGAGTATCAAATGGCTGAGAAACACTTAAAGAAATGCTCAACCTCCTTAGTCATCAGGGAAATGCAAATCAAAACAACTCTGAGATTCCATCTTACACCCATCAGAATGGCTAAGATCAAAAATTCAAGCGACACCACATGCTGGCGAGGATGTGGGGAGAGAGGAACACTCCTTCATTGCTGGTGGGAATGCAAACTAGTACAGCCACTTTGGAAATCTATCTGGTGCTATCTCAGAAAAATGGGAATAGGGCTTCCTCAAGACCCAGCTATTCCACTCCTTGGAATATACCCAGAAGATGCTCCAGCACACAACAAGAAAATTTGCTCAACCATGTTCATAGCAGCCTTATTCATAATAGCCAGAACATGGAAACAGCCTAAGTGTCCCTCAGTAGAAGAGTGGATAAAGAAACTGTGGTACATATACACTATGGAATACTACTCAGCTATTAAAAACAAGGAATTCCCAAAATTTGTGGATAAATGGATTGAGCTAGAAATGATCATAATGAGTGAGTTAACCCAGAAGCAGAAAGAATCAAATGGTATATACTCACTTATATCTGCATACTAGCCCAAGGGGCATGTCCCACGAAAGCCTTCACTTACCAGGAAACTGGGACAGAGGGGAAGGCATCCTATTGGGACTCTAAATGAGAGACGCATGGGAGAACAGCAAAATAAAAGGATCCAGAGGGTCCTAGAAATCTACAAGTAGAACAATATGATAGGCAGATTTGGGCCCAGGGGTCCCGCTCAAACTAAGGCACCAGCCAAGGACAATACAGGAGGTAAACTTTAAACCCCTTCCCAGATCTAGCCAATGGTCAGAATATTCTCCACAGTTGAGTGGAGAGTGTGATACGACTTTCTCACATACTCTGGTGCCTCACATTTGACCATGTCCCCTGGAGGGGGAGACCTGGTGGCACTCAGAGGAAGGACAGCAAGTAGCCAAGAAGAGACTTGATACCCTATGAGAATATATAGGGGGACGTAATCCCCCTCAGGAACAGTCATAGGGGAGGGGAATAATGGGAAAATGGGGGGGGGGGGAGGAATGGGAGGATACAAGGGATGGGATAAACATTGAGATGTAACAAGAATAAATTAATAAAAAAAAAAAAAAAAGAAGACCTTTGAACAAAAGATGATTTAAGAAAGAGGAACAAAATGGTACATATGAATCCCTGAGAAGATACATGGATGATGTTTACAATTAAATTATAATATTTAAATGCAGATAAATATGTGGGGAATACAGGAGAACTGGACACATAGACACAAGAATACTATCAGACATTTCCTGAGAAGAATTAGTCTTCATGCCATTACTGTGAGTCTTTCCTGAATAAAGCCACTGTATAAAGACTAGAAGTAGATTTTTAGCCAAATGTTCACCTTTTAAAAAAAACTATCATTATCTATACAAAGAAACAGAAAACTATTACCCATTCAAAGGGTCAAAATCAATATTCAGCAATCTATCCTTTAAAAAACACACACACAAGATTTGTGTTTAGTAGATCAGGACTTCAACACTACTGTCTTAAATACACTGAGGGAACATAAATATAAAACTAAATAAAAATCCAGAAAGCAACATAAATATAACTACCAAAAAGAAAAATAATATATTGATAGGAACCAAATAGAAATTCTGAGAAAAATACAGTTAAGTTTAAAAGCTTATGGTAGACATCAATTACAGCGCTGAACATGATGAGAAATCATGTAACACGAAGAATGGTCATTCAACTCAAATTTGAGAACCAAAAAAACCACCAGAAATCAGAATATGTTACATACAAGTATGACACTATCAGACATACTTAATAAAAAATGTTTTTTAAATGGAATAGAGAAGGTGTGGAGAATGAGGTCCTCATGAGATTCTATCAAGAACTCCAAAAACTAAATTAAATAGAAACTACTCAAGCTTCAACATTTAAAAAAAAATAGCTATTTAAATTCAAGAAGTAAGACAAATTCCCAAGTAGATGATAATTTGGCGTGTACTTCAACCAGAAAATATATGTAAAGTAACATTATTTGTGTATACACAAACACGGATATACATGCAAAAAGAATTGATTTTAACAGTGGCCATGAATTAGAAAGAGAGGTGGGAGGGATATGGAAGGGCTTGGATAGAGAAAGGAGAAGAGAGAAATATTGTAATTAAAATATAATATAAAAATAGAGAATATTTTTAAGACCCTCCAAGGAAATAGATTTATTAAGCACGAAAAATGCATACAAAGTTTAACTGTTTTTTGTTAAAACAAAACTAGCGTATAATCCATGATCCTATAAAGACTGTTCTAGAAAATGGAAAGTATAAAAAAGATTTACAAAAAACCAAAATAGATCCATGGGTGCCATGAGGTTGGTCAATAGAGAAGATGGACAAATAACTGAAATGCAGGAAATTCTTTTGTGAGGTGAGTCTACCAGAGAACACACATGGACACCCTTAAACCCTGATAGAAAGTCTGTGTTGCTGGCCAGCTGCTGCACAGGGGACTTGCCCAAATCATGCAGTCCCAAGCCTCACTGTTCTTTGTCTTTTATATATAAAAGTACACGTTCACTGAACAGTTATCAAGAAACAGAGCTAGAGAAGCCAAAAAGCAAGTTTAGCACATTTAGCGACTTTCCTGAATCCCAGAACTGTGGACTAGGTCTTTGATGATTTAAATCTCGGTTTCCATTTTGGCAAGTGTTGTGTGGCCTATGTGCTGAATTTCAAGGTCAGAATGGTCCCTCCAACAAGTTATTAGCTGTGCTCTGGTCTGGAACATGTTACGCTCTCTGCTGGTTCTATGGGCAGAAATCAAATCATGGATTCATCATGGAGTACAGGGTTATATTCTAACCACTCAACATTAACAATTTATCAGAATTTACTCTTTGTTTTATATAGTCAAGAAAGTAGCTAAATAAGCAGGTCTTATAGTGAGAGCTAGAAACAAAAGCATTAGTGGCCCCATCTACTGCTGTATTTAGAGTAGTTAATGGGGTTTTTCATTTGGTTGTTGGTTGGTTGATTGGTTGGTTGGTTGGTTTTTAAGGTTTTTTTTTTCTTAACATCTCCACATAATTCTTTTCCCCTTTTTATTGAAAATAGATATTTTTCCCCACATAATATATCCTGATTATGGTTTTCCCTCCCTCAACTCCTCTGTTTCTCCCCACCTCCCCTCCCATTCAGATCCACACCCTTTTGTTTCTCATTGGAAAACGAATGGGCTTTTAAGGGATAATGATATATGATATGATAGATATGATAGATATGATAGATATGATGATAAGAAATAACTAAATTATTATATCAGAATTAGACAAAACAAACAGAAGGCAAGGAGGCCAAGAGAATACACAAGAATCAGATCCACTCATTCACACATTCAGGAATCCATAGAAGCCCTGAACTGGAAGCCACACTATGAACACAGAGGACCTGGTTCAGACCTGCGCAGGCTCTGTGCATGCCACCTCAGTCTCTGTGAGCCCATATGAGCTTTGATCATGTTTAGAAGACCTTGTTTTCTTGGTGGCTTCTTTCCTCTCTTGATCCTAAACTGTTTTCTGCCTCCTCTCTGTGCAATTCCCTAAGGTCTGAGAGAGATGATTTGATGGAGATATCCAACAGTTGAGTGTTCCAAGGTCCTTCACTCTCTGCATAATGTCTGGCTGTGATCTCTATATCTGTCCCTGTCTTCCGCAGGAGGAAGGTTCTGTGATGATGGCTGAGTAAGACACTGATCTGTAAGTATAGGAGAATGGTATTAGGAGTCATTTTATTGTTATGTTCTTTTAGTAGAACAGGAGTAGTTGTTTTTACCCTACATTCCCAGTCTATCTAGTTACATGTTGTTGGTCACCTTGGCAGTGTCATGTATGAGTTCCACATTATGTAGTAAGACATACTGGTTGGTCACTCCCCCAGCTTTGTGCTGTTGTTGCCCTAGCATACCTTACAATCAGGACAGTATTATAAATCAAGGGTTTGTAGATGGATTGGTGTTTAGGTTTCTTTTTTAGTGGCATGTAGAATATTTTTTACTGTTGCTAAACTTTTTAAAATTGTCCTTGACTGATTGGCATAGAAGTAACAAATGTTTTCCAATGACATTCAGAGGCTTCCATGTTTCATAGTAATGAGTTTCAGTCTTCTTTCATTTTGAAGAACAACCTCAGCTAAGGAGTCTAACTTGGCTTTTAGATGGGAAACAGAACTTTCTAAGTAGCCTAGGTATATCTCTTCATGAGTAATGAGTGTCTTTAAAAAATTTTAAGAAAAGTATTTAATGAGTGATTACAGCATCAGAGATGAGTCTACTATCATAATGGTGGAGAACACGGCAGGAGAAAGGCAGGCATGACATTAGAGCAGAAGCTAAGAGCTTACATCTGATCCACAAGCAAATGTCAGAGCATCAAGGGGGAAAGCTCTGATTGGGAATGGTGTGGGCTTGAAACCTCAAACTTTGCCTCACTCCCTGTGACACACATAATCCAATGAGGCAACACTTCTAATCCTTCCCAAAGAGTCTCACAACTGGAGACCAAATATTCAAACAGATAAGGCTTTGGACAATGTTCTCACTCAAACCACGACAAATAGTATACACCAGAATATTACATTTTTCTGAATTTGGTGAGAATTTTTTTGTATCCCAGCTGTGATCTATTGAGACAGTCCATGGTCTGCTGAATAGAATTGTACATGGTATTTGAGTGGAAAAACCTATAGTTATATGTTAAGTCCATTTATGTATAATGTAATTTATGATGTTTGTATGTTTATTTTTGTCTAGATGATCTTTCATTTTCTTCTTTTAAAGATATTTGTTTTATTTTTATGTGCATTTTATTTTTTAATTAAACATTAATTTTTACATATACATTTATATATGTATATATGTGTATGTATATATATATATACATATATATATATATATATATATACACAATAAACTACCTACAACAAGAAGGACCATGACACAATCAGGAATTATATAAATGTTACATTCTTAGTGTTTTGACAATTTGTGTTTGACAGCCTTGAAGAAAGCATCTTTCTTGGTGCATCTAAAATTCTGAATATAAATCAATCTCCATCACATATTGTCTTTATCAACTTTAAGCATCTATCTAGAACTAAAAACATCTTAACCCCTAAACAACTAAGCTTCTTTGTAAAACTAAGCTACTTGTTCTTCAACCCCATAAGAGACTTGAAAAGGAATAAACTTAATTACTTGAGTATGCTGGGAGTGTAGGTTAATAGCTTTTCAAATCAGAAGATGACAGAGACAGTTTTCTTCCTGAGCAGTCACCCGAAACTCTCTTATGTTGGAGCATCTTCTTCAGCCTCTGGCCCAATATATCTGATAGACATATTTGTGAAGCAGGAACCATTGTGGACTTGCTTACCCTGTCTTGGCAGAGTTTGGCTGTCAACACTGCCTGCATCCAAGCTTGTCCTTTTTTAGGCAGAATTCTGTCTGTGGTAGAAATGAGGACATTTGGCCCAGTGGCTTGTTTGCCATATTTGAAGCCATCTCCATAAGGAGGTTCTTTGATGCTCATCATCCTCTTTGAGGTGGGCTGGATGTTGCCGGGTGTTAACCAGTCTCATTGCCTGCGAATCTTAAAAACAATAAAACCCTTTTAAAATGCCATATTCTGTATGTCTCTGAGGAATTTGAAGACCTTATCTAATTATTTTACCTTATCTTTCTATAGAATCATATCTATCTATTGCACCTAAGATGTATATTATTGTGATAAAAGTAGACTAATAATTGATATGACCATGATTTGATCAACTAACAATTAATATTATATTTGAATTCTGTACTACTGTATCTAAAATTAAACTTATTTTGCATCATATACATAATTCTATACCAGTGAATTAAAAGTAATCTTGTGAGTGACAACTGAGGCATTAGGTTAAGGAGTAGATTCACTAATCTACTTTTTGTTCTATCTTCCCTATATATTTCTATATTTTCCCTTCTTTCTTCTCAGCCCCTACCTCCAAACCTAAGAATATAAGATAAAGGAAAAGAGAGACATATCTGTGTCTAACCTTGCTTTCTCTCTAAATAAGACCAATAATAACTTGTAACCAACTCCCATTGATAATAACCCACTATAGCCCCATTTTCTTTAAGGCAGGTCCTTTAGGTTTTTGGCTGTTTTCTTGTTTTAAAAATTCTTAACCCAGATAATTAGGGGTGTGGTCTGGGGGCCTACTCTAGTTCTTTTGGGCACTAGAGCTATATAAGATTTCTACCTGTGAGGATGCCTTCTCTTCACTATGATTTTTAGAACTTCTCAGTGGGGCTATAATGAAGTAGCTATCCACTTCTAGCTAACTCTTAGCCTGTCATGCAGAATCTTCCATAAGTCAGTTGAGAGTTATTTCCTCTCCTTTAATTAGTTATAAATTATGACCCAAACGATCAAAGTTGTAAGTTAGAAAAACCTACCAAAGCAGAGAGACCAGGCATGCTGGGAATCAGAGCCACCTACTAGTGCTGCTTACTCATTCCTTCTGAACCAGTTCAATCCTAGTCTCTTATATACCATTTCTATTTTATAGCAGAATGCTGCTGTGCACATTCAATTTTATAGTTGAGTAGACCATATAATATTCAGTTCATAATGGGCAATCAGGAGTGCACAGTCACTTTGTGCTCCAATGGCAAACCAAGAGCTGATTTACCATCAATGAAAATTATGGTCAGAAGATATGATGGCCTTCTGCAGTTCTCAGGGAACCTGGGAACCTAGGTTATTCTTTTAATATTGAGGTTTATTATATAACATATATCACAGATTCTTGGAGCTTCTGGATCACAGGATCCAAGTATCAAAACAGCAGTTACATTAGGCATCTCATAGAGACCAATTTCCTGCCTGGAGAGATATTAAACTCACCAGTCTTAGGAAACATTTAGAATATAAGCTAGAGAGTGACATCTATTGTTTTTTTTTTTCTCTTGAACTCCAAAGGTTATTATGAACTAGTCTATTAATTTTTTATTTTTTCCACGGGTAACTCAGAAATATCAAGATATGTCTCATTTTGGAAAGACATCTCAACATGATGCTACTTCAGAACTTCTGTCCCATTGGACTATTCCTGTAGCAATGGTCACTCTCACCACCACCATAGATACCCTATTGTCTATTTGTCTGGAAAGTAAGCAGTGTCCTGAAAGTACCATCTGCTTTTAAATCCCATCCCATCTGCTTCACTGATTCTCAGTGAATCAGGTACTAACTTTGCAATCCTAACCAGTAAGTGCAGAAGGTCATAAGGTAAGGATTCTGGAATTGGTTAACTCTTTGGTTACTGATTTAATTTTCTTCAAAACTCATTCTCTATCCTCTTTTCTGTTGACTGACTCATGTTCGTGCATTAGAGTTAATCTAGATAATATGTCTGAGATAATATGTTTTTCTTTGTCCTGCCTCCAGCTACAGATTGTCTTTCCTCATAGTCCTAGTCCCAACATCCGGAAAATCACATAACACATTTTATTGTTTTCCTTGTAATCCAGACATGTTTAAAATATTAAAATGTCCATGATCTGTCCTAATTCATTGTTGATAAAAAACATTTTCTTCTAAATATTTTGAAATATTCTTAGAAACAGCCCAGTGGTTAGAGGAACACTAATGAAAGATAAAAATGAAGAAAATTAGTCACTGTTTGACATTGTGAAAGTGTGAAAGGAGAGCAGAAGGCACTCTCTCAACATGGACTACTATGACAGGAAGTCATAGAATGGGTGACTTTTATCTCTAATTACTTGCCAAAGATCCCATTCCTAAATACCATCCTATCAGAGAATATACTTTGGAATTAAGAATTTTAGAGGGACCCAAACATTCAGTTCATGAAATGTCCATATGAGTTTTATTTCCCTTTATCGTTGTTATATTTGTCCATTGTTTTACTTTTTAAGAAACTACAAATAATTCCAAGAGTCTGTAAGTGTTTTTTTTTTTTCATCTATATTTTTGCCTAAACTGGGTTTCTGTAATTTGTTCTCTTAACTGACTTAGCCCAGGTTCTAAGTGGAGTCTCTGTTGACCATTCTTGCCTACAAATTGACCAATGGTCATGGAGATAATTATACCAAGGCTATCAGTACCTGCTGTGCTGCCTTTCCAGGTGATTATTACTGGGCAAAAATATTCTTCAGTAACCCCCTGTTCTAATGGTGTAAAAAACAGTGATAAATATTTTAAATGTCCCTTTGATATTGCCAAGTGTCTCCTATTGGTATTATCTACCTACATGTACTCTATATCTTCCATAGTACTATAAGATGATGGCAACAAATTTATGTTATTATTGGAGGGAAAGATGCTTTAAGATACTAATAAAAATGTGGTCCTTTCCTCTCTGTTCACTCACTCTTATTAAAACTGATGTCTGTTCTTAGGACTCCTGTGCTTTTTCTATGAAAATCATTCCTAGATCAGAGTAGGGGTTTGATGTTTACTACTTGTATTGTCCTTGATTAGTGTAATAGTTTGAGCAGACACCTCTGGGCTCTGATCCACCCATTACGATGTTCTTTTTTTAGGTTTCTAAGATCCTCTGGATCCTTCTATTTCTCCATTTCTTATATTTCTCTTATCTACAGTCCTAGCTTGGTGGAGAGGTCTGGTGGCACTCAAAGAAAGAATAGGCAGGCTACCAAGATGAGACTTGATAGCCTATGACCATAAAGTGGGGGAGGAGATCACCCTCAGTCATGGACCTAGGGGAGGGGAATAGGGTGGTGGTGGGAGGGAGGGAGGAACGAGAGGATACAAGTGATGGGAGAACAATTGAGTTGTAATCTGAATAAATTAATAAAAATAAATAAATAAATAAGCAAATAAAAATGGTTCCTATTATTAAAATAGACAACTCTTCTTATTTCTCTTTCCTCACTGACCAATAGTGTTGCAGATACTTTATACATGATTTTTAAATCCTGTGAAGTAATAACTAAAGAAAAGTAATATGGTCTTATTTGTGGTTTGTGGATTATGAAGCAAAAGGCTGGAACTTCAGAAAGTACTTGCTTAAAGCAGCATTTAGCTATGCTTCTTCAGAGATCTGGAAAGCCTACAGGGAGAGAAGGAAATAATTAGTATAAATTACATCTTGTGTACTGTGTGGTTGCTGGGTTTAAGCTAATCAGTCATTGACAGTTTGCACCTTAGGAAGGCTCACTAACTTATGCAGGCCACAAAGGTACTATTTACTGGTTTAATACTCCATAGCCTTAAAGATAAAAAGTAATAAAAGATCAACAAAGACTTTCTTTCTTACTCATTTGCCTTATTAAATTAGGCTCTTTAACATCATCTCAGGCAAATACAAAGCCATAAAATGCTAATATTTAGAGCTGTGAAACAATTTTAATTCTGTCTGACTTGTTCAGAATTGTTCCGTAAATCTTAATATTTGTGATTAACATTAGTGACTTTGGGGAAAGAATTTTTAAGATAATAAAATATTTATACAGTATTGGGATATAATTGACACAGAAGATATTTCATAAAATTAATACATCTTGATGAGTTTGTACTTGTGCATGTATCATGAAACATCATCACAATGAAGGTTCTAAATAACTGGGTTTTTTTTTTCCATTTCCTTAAATTTGCTTATGTTCACGTATACGTTGTTTAATGTTCATGTGTTTGAACAGGGTCAATTATACCTAAATAAAGTTAAAGTATTTAACTTGAGACCGTTCATTGAACTTATGCTAAATTTTATAGTGCATTATTTACTAGCTATAGATATTATGACAGCAGATGTGGAGGACTCACACATCTCACACACAGTGTAACAGATACTATATATGTGATTTTAAAATTCTGTGAAATAATAGCTAAAGAAAAGTAATGTGCTAAAGCATTGAGCCCACTTAGCATCAAATACGTAGTCAGAAGAAGTACCTTGTTGTGTAAAAAATGATCTCTCATTTTTGAAATATCCTTGGTGGCTTCATATTTCTGGGAAGTGAATTCCTCAACAAATTATTTGAATATAAGTCAAAGTTTTATTTAAAAAGTATGTTTCATGTATTTATAAAAATGATTTTTACTAGATATTTCCCTCCCTGTCCTAAACTTATGTGAACATTTAGTGATGGCAGAATATGAACAACTGAGAAACCTTAATTTCATTTAATTTAAATATAAGTAGCAGCGTGTTTCCTGGTACTGTTGTGATGACAGCTCAAGTATAGGACTCTAATAAAAATAAAGTGTTGCATGCAGTAATAGCTGAACTCTATCACAATCTTGCTGTTTGGTCCTAGGACAAAGATTTTCTTGTGGGAAGGACAGGTCTGAGGCTGTTGAGAAATGTCCATGGTCTTATCTCATTGCAGTGAAGCCAGCCTTTTATCTGATCTTTGTTCTCTTTATTACCCCTGAATCCCCACAAGAAAATAATGAGCACATGCTGTCCACCAGTAGCATATCTTCCATAGTAGATTCCATGCACACTATATCCCTTTTGTCTGAGAGAACTGAATGGTACTTTACATCACCTCTTTTGAACAACAGAATTGTAAAGCGTATAAATAAATTGTAGATTCTTTATAAAAACTCATTTCTGCTTTAAATGTCTTTATTACATTATTTGTCTACTGTGGGCCTTTGGAAATATACCACATCACCGTGGGATTTTATTCCCTTTCCCCAGTGTGATTCCTGGGGATTAAACTCAGGTCATCAGGTTTGGCAGACAGCACCTTTCCCTGCTGAACCATCTCATTAGCTCACTGTTTCTTTTTCTTTTTTAATTCACAAAGCATAAGCATGACTTGACTAGTCTACTTTTTCTAACAACACAGAATTCTACTGATGTTTGGTTGGTTGGTTTATTGGCTTGAGTGTACTTTTATTCTTTGATAAAAGAATAATAAATCCTGAGTATTAATAATCCTCTAGGGGAGGTCACTAAATTGAGATAAAAACCTTTCATGTAAGCTGTTATAATAATTATCATTAAATGATACTGCTACCATTCCAGCCCCAAGCCAGCTGTTGTTGAGACAATACTGAACTTTCACATACCATCAAACATAAAGAACAACTAAGATCCAAAAGCAAATGATATCAGAGAGCCATCTGTGGTACAAAGTCTAGCATTATATTAAGGATCCATAATTATTAATAGCTGATTGTGTGTTTCTTAGACCTTTAAATCTGATAGCTGTATACAAACTGTAAGACATAGAAATATTAAACATTTTCTATTTTAAAGTCCCCAGATGTTTAACATGTAAACATTGTGCAACACTATGGTTCTAAACATAAAATTAATTGATAATTAAGTAGTCAAGTTTAGCACAATAATCCCAAGCACAAATCATAAAGGTTCTCATTAGCCGTCTCTGTTGGTACTTCATTAAACATCATGGGAAACTGGGGGAAATCTGGCAAGCAAACAATACAATGTAAAGCCAATAGGAACACTTGACCTTCCATTTCTTACATGGTTGGTTGTATCAAGGCACTCCCTTTTTAATACACAATGCTTAAAGAGAAATGAATGCAAAGAAAACTGGAGAGCAGTAATTAGGGAAGTACTAATAGAACAATTAGGCTTGCAGCTGGTGATCATTTACAAGCAGATTTTGTTTTTCTAAATAATCATTTCTTGGAGTTGGGAGAAAAGTGTGTTAGAACACGCTAGAATTTCCACAGCAGATGTCCAGCTCTATTTTTTTTCTTTTTCTTTTTCTTTTTTTATTAATTTATTCTTGTTACATCTCAATGTTTATCCCATCCCTTGTATCCTCCCATTCCTCCCCCCCCCCCCATTTTCCCATTATTCCCCTCCCCTATGACTGTTCCTGAGGGGGATTACCTCCCCCTATATATTCTCATAGGGTATCAAGTCTCTTCTTGGCTACTTGCTGTCCTTCCTCTGAGTGCCACCAGGTCTCCCCCTCCAGGGGACATGGTCAAATGTGAGGCACCAGAGTACGTGAGAAAGTCGTATCACACTCTCCACTCAACTGTGGAGAATATTCTGACCATTGGCTAGATCTGGAAAGGGGTTTAAAGTTTACCTCCTGTATTGTCCTTGGCTGGTGCCTTAGTTTGAGCGGGACCCCTGGGCCCAAATCTGCCTATCATATTGTTCTACTTGTAGATTTCTAGGATCCTCTGGATCCTTTTATTTTGCTGTTCTCCCATGCGTCTCTCATTTAGAGTCCCAATAGGATGTCCTCCCCTCTGTCCCAGTTTCCTGGTAAGTGAAGGCTTTTGTGGGACATGCCCCTTGGGTTAGTATGCAGATATAAGTGAGTATATACCATTTGATTCCCAAGTTTATCTCCCTCTCATGGTTAAATGTTTTGGATGTGCCAGGTATGCCTGCTGCTTCCTGCTAGAGACTTCCTTTGCCGTATTCGCCTGTGTTTTCCTGTCAATGGTCACCTACTACCTATGGGGAATTATACCAAGCTGCTTTTGAAGGGACTCTGGCCAGTTCGGCAGATTTGATGAGAATGGCTCTGGCAAGCTTTGCCCTTCATTCCCTTTGCTTCACTAAAACAACAACAACAACAACAACAACAACAACAACAACAACAACAACAACAAAACATTAGATTGCTTTCCTAGCAAGCCACCAAAGTCTATTCAGTTATTTGGCCACTTCCTCTTCCTGATGCTGACTACCAAGGACCAGCTATGAAAGCATTGAAGTCTAGTAATCAGAAGTCCTCTTTGGCTCACCTAATTTTCATGCCCGATTAAAGTCAAACACCTCGTCCTAACACCGGGTTTCCCCTTTAACTTTTATGAACCACCATTTTCCTATGCACCATGTCTGTCTCCTCTCTATGCAGAGGCAGCCCTTTGTTTTCCCCTCCGGGACAAATATGTTTGCCCATTCTCCTTGTTCACCTCCCCTTCTCTCTCTTCCTCCATTGCTTGTCCTTGCCTATTGTTCCCTGTCCTTTCTGTCTCTGAGGCAAACACATCTCCTTTGTGCCAAGAACTTGGTCTCTGGGGTCCTTAGCTGATACTTTTCCTGTATCTGCTGACCTGTGTTGGAAAGAGCCATGCCCTACATCTCCAGTGCAGTTCCCGTATGGTTCTTACAACTGAACATCATTCAGATTCCTGTGTCAACAAGAAGTGAATCATAACTTACAGATGTGGAGCTGTTGTACTGCATCTCCTTTTTTTCCCCCTGTGGAACTACATCTCTTTTAAAGCACTTTTTTCTAAATTTTTTGTCTGTTTATGAAGAGAGCCATTGGTAAGCTTTGAATTCATAGCGGGATGTCTTGACTTCTTTAGCAAGACAGCAATCATACCAACTTGACTCTAAGCACAGAGGAAAAAAATTGTACTAAATTTGTTCTTTTTTAAGACATTGACTCATAAACCTTGATGACAAGACCTTGTTGTGAGGTGGGCAATGTCTAAAATAAACAAACGGGTCCAGATTTATGAGAATTACAATTAAACAGAAGCACCACATGGCAGCTTGATTGAGGACCTTATATTTGCCCCATGATTTCTTACACCAATAACCTGAGTTAAATTATTCTGGGATTCAATTTCCTCATTATCAACTCACCAATAATACCTACCTATGGGGGCTGGGCAAACCATATCACAGTGTCTCAGTGGGTAATGATTCTTTTTTTTTTTTTACAGTTGCTCTTTTTTTTTTTTTTTCTTGAGGAGCAAGAAATGAAAAAGTGGTTTTATTTTTCTTTTCTATATATTTTTTTAAATAAATTGTTTTTTTATTAATTTATTCTTGTTACATCTCAATGTTTATCCCATCCCTTGTATCCTCCCATTCCTCCCTCCCCCCCCCATTTTCCCATTATTCCCCTCCCCTATGACTGTTCCTGAGGGGGATTACCTCCCCCTGTATATGCTCATAGGGTATCAAGTCTCTTCTTGGTAACCTGCTGTCCTTCCTCTGAGTGCCACCAGGTCTCCCCCTCCAGGGGACATGGTCAAATGTGAGGCACCAGAGTACGTGAGAAAGTCATATCACACTCTCCACTCAACTGTGGAGAAGCACAATACAGGCTGTAAACTTTAAGCCCCTACCCAGATCTAGCCAATGGTCAGGCCCTTTCTATGCCCAAATCTACTAATTCCCTAAAGTCTCAGAGGAAGTGAGATCAGACTCTGCCCTAGAGACTGTTCACTTTCTTTTGTGCACACCTCTTTAAGAGTCATGACAGTGTCACTTTCTTTGCAAGTGGGTTTGTCTTTCCTATGTGTTTTTGAGAACTATTATTATTCATACCCCATATGTGCATGAACTGTGGGGTCATCCACTGTGGCATGCAGAGCCTACGAGTGGCTACACAGCCAAAGAAAACTGATTCTCCTCCACCTAGTACCCATCAACTGTCAGTAGGTCTTCACATAGTAACAAACCTCAAGATCCTCTCTCATCCCCATAGTTATATGATGTAGGGAAGGAGATGTAATGGAGGATCTTGGGCATGCTAGAGGCAGGAGTGAAGTTTGGGTATGATCGTATGATCATGATACATCATATTTATGTATGAAATTTTAAACAATAAACTGTCCTTTCTATTCATACGGGCATGTACACGGTTAGAAATAGTTTTTAGAAAAGAAGAAAAGAACTTGGATTATGATTTTAAAACAGCACAGAAGAGCATCCTAGATATAGCAATGGTCCACGTCTCATCCTTAATTGACAGGACGAGCTAGATAACTAACTTGACTATTACTTTTAACTTAGAAGCTCACATAGACACTGTGGTACCTGTCAAAAAGAAATATCCCGGGTAGAAACAATAAGAGAAATGAAGAGAGAAGGGGAGAGAAACAAGTCAGAACAAGACACGGTAGAAAGGAAAAGAGAACTGTAAAAGCAGCTGCATCATTGTTCATGTTCAGTTCATGTATGTCAATTTATGATATGTCATATATAAATAGCATTCTAGAAATATAAGATGATTGTTTTCCTTTACGTATAAATCTCAGAATTTCATTGCCCCAACATGAAAGATTTTGAGTAAACTGTCATGGTCTCCTCTGGGAACTTGTTGAGTTTCTCAGAGTTTGTGTCTGAGAAAACTCTTCTTATATTTGCACCAGGGTGTGCTTGCAAGGTACTGTCATGACATACATGAGGGTACAATGCCCTTAGCAAGGCCTGTCCTAGAAAGAAACTCAGAATCCTAAGTGCTAGATAGTTCTGAGAGCCTAATTCACTTGGGAGGAAAAAAAATCCCTCCTGCTCTAGTTACTATTCCTGTGTTCTACAGGGCAAAAGGGAGCTACTCATCTCCTCTCACTTTAGCTATCCATGTGACTCTTCACATCCATACACAAGGTACAAGCAGGGGGGCTGCTCCCTGACTAGTGTGCATCTATAACTAGACTAACAGCAAAAACAGCTGAGGATATTATAAAAAGACAAGCAAGTGCCGGGCGTGGTGGCACACGCCTTTAATCCCAGCACTTAGGAGGCAGAGGCAGGTGGATCGCTGTGAGTTCGAGGCCAGCCTGGTCTACAAAGTGAGTCCAGGACAGCCAAGGCTACACAGAGAAACCCTGTCTCGACAAAAAAAAAAAAACAAGCAAAACAAACCCACAAAACTACAGACTGATCCCTGCACTGAGAGAGTTACAAATCATCAACAAATCCTTAGTAATATGAATCTTGGCAGGCTGTTTTGTTATTTTGAAATTTATAGGAAAGAACCGAAAAAAATTATAATCACTAATAGAGCACTGAAAGAGGAAAAAAAAGCTAGAAGACTTCTGCTACCTGATTTCTAGACATACAGTAAAGCTATAGTAGCAGGAAGAGTATGTTATAAAGACCCAAGCAGAACACTTAAGGAAAGTGCTCAGAAGTACCCTCTGTAGGCCTAGTAATTTTAACAAACAACCAAAGATAGTACAGAGACAGTTGTAGTCATTCAAAAATATGTTATCAATATCCAACTAAGATAGACACAGATCCTACATCTTCCAGGAAAAAATTAAAATAATTTAAATTATCAGAAGATAACCTAAAAGCAAGCCCAGATCATTTTAGCCTTAGGATAAGTTTTTAGTTATAATACCAAAGGCTTAGGGCATAGAAGAAATACATGATAAAAACAGGCATCACTAAAATAAGAAAGTTTTTTTTTTTTTCTGTTTGGAAGAGGTCAAAAGAAAAAGAAAACTAGCCAAAGAGTGGTAGTTAATATGTGTAAAATGTACATCCAATAAAGGATTGTAGCCCAACATCAAATTGATATGATTCTGGGTTTCCCCTTTTCTTGTCTGTCTTGGTATTTTGAATGTATTTCTAGACTTGAGACTGGGTTGTTCTAGAACACACTTCAATCATGATTGCCTAAATTTAATAACTCATCCAAACAAGAGGAATATCACATACTTAAAAGAAATGAAATACCAAGTGAAATTAAAAAATGCATATAAGTTAGAGAAAAACGTCAGCCAAGAAGTCTATATAATACATCATTCCAAATATGAAGACAGTGAAAAAGATCAGAGGTAAATCAGGACCAATGGAGCATAGCACCCATTAGGACATTGAAAATACTCTGCATTATCCTATAACAGTGGGTACATGTCAATCCAATTTTTTTACAAGCCTTTGGTGACCTCAGAAACAAGTGTAAACCCTGAGATTATCTATGGAGTATGGGTGATAACAATGTGTCAGGACGGATTCATCAGTTATAGTAGATGGTACTCTGAATAGCAGTTAACAGTGATGGCAGGATGCATAAGGTAGGTGTCCTGGAGAACCTCAGGACCTGACGACCTTTGTTCTAAAATATGGTGTTATCACCCCTTTCCATCCACCCTATCCTAGTCTCCCAGTCTGGAAACTACTAGTACCTGCTCAGCTTCCATGAGACCAACTGTTTAATATTCTTCTTGTGAGAGATATAATGGGTACAGTGCTGCAGATAGGTGAAAAGCTGGCTATTCTATGACACAGCAGGGTGAATATCATTAACACTAATGCATTTTAAACTTCAAATTAACTGAGAAAGGAGATTTTTCAAGTGTACTGATGTTAAAGACATGATAATTATTTGAGTAAATGGTCAATAACCACTCAGATTTGATCACTATTTAGTGTATGTAAACAATAAAATATCATACAGCTTCTACTTAAATGTACAAATACAAAATAGTAATTGAATAAAAATGCCAGTACTCTGGTGCCTCACATTTGACCATGTCCCCTGGAGGGGGAGACCTGGTGGCACTCAGAGGAAGGATAGCAGGTAGCCAAGAAGAGACTTGATACCCTATGAGCATATACAGGGGGAGGTATTCCCCCTCAGGAACAGTCATAGGGGAGGGGAATAATGGGAAAATGGGGGGGGGAGGAATGGGAGGATACAAGGGATGGGATAAACATTGAGATGTAACAAAAATAAATTAATTTTAAAAAAATCAAAAAAAAATGCCAGCCAAAATAAAATTAATTTTAAAACTAAAATATTTAAAAATAAAATATTTTAAAGCCCATCTAAAACTGGCCTCTCCTGGAATAATCTTGTTTCTCTAATATAGATTTCAGAGCATTTTGTCATTTTCCGCTCATGGACATTCTCGGCTGTTCCACCCAATCTCATCAAAACTCCAGTATAACTGATAGTATTTAATTATTTAAATAAGGTATATGTGATAACATAAAAAACTTCTACCCTTACAAGCTGTCCCATACAGTAACTGCTCAGGCATACCTGGATGTCTCATTTGGATTTCTTAGACACTCTGGTTTCTCTTTGCCAGCTGTTGAATGACACCTTCTTTCATCCAAATCTCGATCTGTTTGCTTTCTAAAGCCATTTGCTTTTCATCTCTGCTATATTCCCATGGTGTCTGCTTTGTATTTCTAACTATAGCAGGTTCAAATCTCTACAGGGATTTTAGTTGAGTCATTTGGGGCTTATACTTCCACACTTTTCTCAGCAAGTACAGTGTGACTGGATATCTTAAAAGCCTTCCTAATCCTTGTTTTTAGTTCACTAACATTTCCACCAATTGGCAGCCCTGTGTCAGAGCAGGCATTTGGAGCACATTAGCTCTGGGCCTATCTTTGCATGATAAAATACTTCTTTTCTTTCTTTCATTTTTTTAGACAGTAAAAACACAATGTCTAGAAAGAAAAAGTAAGTTGAGTAGTGAACATTGTTATGGGCTTTCATGTCCAACTATCCTAAGTTCCTACCAAAGCACTCATCTATAACATCATAAAATTTCCTTCATCCATGGTAAAACACACTGTAAAAGGAGGGTATGAACTCACTTCCCACAAAGGCTTTATTTTTGAAAAATAGAGAAGTATTTTAACACAATCTCTTCTTCATGTATATCCTGTAAATTTGAGTCACAATGCCATAGGCTTGTGATTTCAGGAAAAATGTGTAAGTCTATAGTAATCAGTAAAAAAAAAATGCCTAAAATTAAATAGTAGAGTAAATTAATAAGCAGAATCAGAAATTCATCCTTAATAACGTGATGATACTAACAGATCTGAGCCCAAATGTTGTATGAATTTATTGAGACAGCTTACAAAATATGGTCAGCATACTGCTTAGCTTTTGTGCTATCTGAAAATTTAGTAATTACTAATTTTTTATTAGATTCATGTACATAAATATCTGAATTGGCTAAATTACAAAAGATGTATATATTCTCTTGTGAAAAGCTAATAAAAATAGGAACTACTCTAGGAAACCAGATGTAAAACAATAGGTTTGGAGAGTAACACTCCAAGGATTTTCATATTTAGCACATATTTTATTGGAGGATTTGAAATATATCTTCCCTTTAGCAGATAAAAATTACTTTTCAGTTTCTAATTTTCAACAAGCTATTTAAAAGCTATAACTATGTGGTCAAGGAGTACAGAACATGAGATCCAACTGTCTGGTTTAAGATACTGGGCTGAACAGCAGACTATAAATAATTGTGTTCATATGTGTATATATACACATGTGTATATTTACACATATACACATTTATTCTACATACATCACACGTATTGAAATTCATGCACATCCAAATAACTAATTGCATTGCAATGCAGCACACTGCAGCTTCCACTCCTTCTTCCATCAGTGAGAAGCAGCCTTCCATTGTCTTTAATATATTTGCTTATTCATGCCGTCCTATTCTAGGTGGACAACCTGCAGACCTTTCCAGGTAGACATGGTGCTCAGCTCTTTCTGTCTTATAGTCTACATCTCTCTGAGTCTTTGGTGACTACCTACACAAATATTCTCTTTGTGTCAGCAAATGTGCTTTTAATATCATCTTGTGTATCCTCTCTTGATAAGTTGATGAAACCTATATGGTCTTCCCCAGGAAATGTATATAAACTCATCTGTATCAAATTTATACACTTTAACGCTATATCATCATCTTTATATAATTTAACAATTTCCTTACTTTCCCTGAGACTCCTTTTTTAAAATATGTATAATTTTATGGTGTTAATAATGACTATGGTAGGAGGGTAAAATGATTGCCATAAACTCATGTTTTTAACATTTGGTTTCCAACTAGTGGTCCTTTTAGAAAAGGTTATAGAATATTTTAGGCAGAAAACGTGGCTGGCAAGTGAACCACTAGAGGTAGGCTTTTGAGGTTATAGCCTGGTCACACTCGTAGCATGAGAGTTCTACTGTCCTATCTTCCAGAAAGTATTCAGCTATTGCAAGCTACCAGGAGCACAAACCAATTCATTTCTGCCTCTCTTCCATCTTCACTATGAGGGCTACTACCTTCTAAGCTACGAGCCTAAAGAAACCCTTCCTCCCTTATGTTGCTTCTGCCAGGCATTTTGAAACATTGATGAGAAAGTAACTGGTACCATTAAAGGTTGTGCTTAGCATACTAAAAGCAAAACATGTGTAAGAGTTATGAAAATTATCTTTCCCGGTCAGCTCTTTCTTCATATGGTCTCCTTTTATTTTTCCAATAATGCTGACTCATTTCTCTAAAATGCTAATGATGATACTTGTGATTCAAAATTATATAAATTATAATCATATGTAAGTAACTAGTACATAAAATATACCTTGAAAAGATAACTTTTGTTTCATATAAGATTCTATAGTCTTGGTCTTGCTTTGGTCAATTCATATTCAATATATTCTCTATATTGCACTCTAGTCCCATATACATATATGTGTATACATTATATATATAAATATATATATTATGGTCTTTACCTGAAGGTGAAGCGAGGTGGAACATAGAGAGGTTAACGAACCTTCATAGTCAGTTTGACAGGACCCAGAAACACTGAAGAATCACTCTGGGCGTGCCTTTTAGGTGATTAGTAGATTATGTTAATTGAGTTAGAAAGATCCTAAATGTGGGTAGAACCATTCCCTGGACTGGAGTTCTGGGTGACATAAAAAGAGAAAGCACACTGAGTACAAGCGTGTATTTTCTTTGCATCCTCAGTAGATGCAATGTGACCAGCTACTCGAGGCGTCTGCTACCACAGGAGAATGCACACTGAAACTGAGAATCTAAGTAAACCCTGCTTTCCTTATGCGTTTTTATCAGATCTTTTGTCACATCAAGACTATTAAGTAATACAGAACAATTACTGGTTTTATCAAAGAGCATCCACATCTCATTGATGTACTTTGTAGACATATGGCTTTGAAGAAATAATCACCTCTCCTTGAGGTCTAAGTGGCTGTCTTGTGAGATGGGAAGATGGATTTTGCTCCAAAGATTTTATTAATAAATGACTATGTGAATAACTTAACAGACACAAGCCAGATTGGGCAAGTTTGCTGCCTCAGTTGTTGACCCTTTCTTCTAATTCACCACACTTAATGTTTTAATACTAACAGTTAATATAAAGTTCTGTTTTTAGGGAACTTACAACTCACTTGAAGGACTTTATTCTTTATTTATCTAAACTGTGCTTTGAACAAGTCTAGTTTTTAGAATTAGATACATCAAGATAGGAAAGATATTTTCTTCAAGGCTGCCAAATACAAATAGCCAAAACACTATGAATGTAACATTTATATAATTCCTAATTGTTTCATCGTTCTTCTTGCTGTAGGTAGTTTATTGTATGTATATATGTAATAATATAAATTTATTTGTAAAAAAACAACAAGTATGTAATAAAATGATAAAAAGAAATGGAATGATTACCAAAATTTAGAAGAAAAATAAATATGCTTCAAATGGATTACTTTTCATATCATAAATATGATATCATAAAAGATATTTATATCTTTTATGAAGACATACCAGATTCTTAGAATTAAGACCACTTTTACTGATGTTAAGAAATTTGTAATCAGTCTTACTGAGTTAAAATAGGGTGTTGTTTGTTAATAGAGGTATAAATTTATGTAAGTTTTTTAATCCCCCTATGTCTTACTCTCTTCAAAATGTTGAAATATAAAAACACTCACCTACAGGGTCTTATGAAGATTACAATAAGTTCATCTTTACAAAGTGTATCAAATTATGACACAGATTTACATAGAATGTAAATTTTAACAAAATACTTTCTTTGTATTAGACTGCTGGTTATGTTAGCAGGTTATGACCATATAAATATCGGAACTCTGTGAACCTAAAAATAACAGAGGAATACTATGGATAATCTGATCCTGTTGTGAGATAATTTATTTGTTCTTCATATATTTGTTCATATATTTGTTCTTCATAAAAGAAGAATAAACAATTGCCTATAACTACTTAGGGCTTTGTCATATGGCTTCTGGGATGCAGAGGGTACTTTGGCACTTTGGTATTTTTCCAAGAATATAAGCAGTTGCAAATATACAGTTAGGGACTAAAGCTAAAAATCTCAAATCTATAGTCAAATCTACAAAAATAGATCAAAGAAGTATAATAACCCAAATTTCTGGTGTGACCCCTGGCCATCTCATTTTTTTTTTTTTTTTTTTTTTTTGGATTTGGTTTTTTTTAACTTGCTCACCTTGGCCTTTAGGAGCAGATTTTACTATAAACATTTTAGATGTAAATATGATATTTACTAACCTTCATTCAGAACAATAATTACAGTTTGACAATCCAAGGTGGAATATATATTCTGTTTGTAAATAGTTTTTTATTATGAGATGTGAGTATTTTCAAAGAAGAAAACAGAATACAATTTTAGGGCATATGCTAGTTTCAGTCACTATGATTACTATATAAGTGTTTATGCTTCAGAGGAATTGTGATCAAAATATAGTTTTGAAAATATGCCAAAGCCAGTTGTGTTCCTTATGTTTAGAGTATTCCTGACCCATCAGGTACAGTGTCTATCAAAATTGTCTCATAGAAACAAAGTGACACTTCTTGACATATGCAGACATTGTTACATATCTAGGAAATGTCTGTGGGATAGTGAACCCCATAAATAAGACCTGGGAGCAGCTGAGACAGCACTGAATTCCCCTGGATAATTGGTATATGTGTCACCCAAAAAGAAGCAAACATTCTGCCTAAAATAATGTTGACTGATGAGACACGGTTGTCTTCTCACATACTCCACACATTTACACAGGAACAAAATAATGACTGGAGACACTGTAAATTCTATGACCATATGCTTTAAAAAATCAAATGGGCCAATTTCTCAGTCTTAGTAAAAAGAGTCAAAATGGTAGCCATTCTGCAATCAATCCCAGCTTGTTTTGCAAACGGCGTGTTCCAGTAAGTACAGCAGAATGCAGAAAAGAGTTTAAATAGAAAGGTCTCAATTAAGCATATTTATGCAATGCCTGCCTTTGAGCTAATTACATATCACTGTAAGGCTTAGCAGTGGGAAAACATCCCATGTATTTCTGTAAATCTCCCTCTGATTGGAGAGGGAATAAATAGAAAGGATAAAGAATGTTCTCCTTAATCAGAAGTAGCTATACAGTGGCTTAGTAGATATGTACTTTCATAAAATTCAACCCAAAGTAAGATATATTTAAGTGAAGCCTACCATTTTTTTTCTGTATAGGGTTAAAAAGTTACTCTCTGGGAAATCTAGAAAAGTAAGTAATCTTACTGAGGACAGTGGGATACTCTTGTGATCCCAGCACTTGAGAGGTAAGGAAACAGATCTGGGATGCAAGGTCATTCTTGGCTCCAACGTAAGTTCAAGGGTAGCATGAGACTTTGTTTCAGAGGGAAAAAAATAGAAAGAAATGGTGATGTATACCTGTAATCCCAAAACTTGGAAGGCAGTAGAAGAACTGCTATGTGAAGTTTTGGCTACCCTGGCTTATACAGCTAGTTCCACATCAGCCAAGCCTGCATAATAACACCCACCCTGACTTAACAAAAAAAAAAAAAAAAAAAAAAAAAAAAAAAATGAAAAAGAAAAGAAAAGAAAGAAATGGTGCACCCTGTAATATGTAAGTGGAATGAAATAAGTCAGTGTTTGTTACTCTCTGGCTACCATATTTTGCCTAACCTGATACAAAAAAACATAATTTCCTTTGTGTTATGGACAAATAATATTCTATTGAATGAATATGAAACATTTTTACCCAGTCATGTGTTTGTAGAGATTTAGGGTTTGTCCCATATGTTTTCTACTGTGACTAATTTTGCAGCAGACGTGAAAATGAAAATACCCTTTTGAAATCCCAGTTGAAATACTTTGAAATAAGTATCCAGAAGTAAAATTATTACGTCCCCTGGACAGGGGAGGCCTGGTGGCACTCAGAGGAAGATTAGCAGGCTACCAAGAAGAGACTTGATACTCTATGAGCATATACAGGGTGAGGATATTCCCCTCAGTCACAGTCATAGGGGAGGGGAGTAGGGGAAAAGCAGGAGGTGGAAAGGAATGGGAGGATACAAGGGATGGGATAATAATTGAGATGTAATATGAATAAATTAATATAATATTTTTAGAAATTGCAACTGGAGGGGCTTGAGAGATGGCTCAGTGGTTGATAATAATTGTTGTTCTTGCAAAGGACCTGGGTTCAGTTCTCTGCACACACATGGCACATTACAACTATAATTTCAGTTCTGAGGAATCCAGTGCCCTCTTCTGACCTCTGCAAGCACCAGGCACACACATGGTGCACAAATATACATGGAAGGAAAATATAACTACACATAAAATTAAAATTAAAGTTAAAAACTGCTATTAGATTCACATTCCATAGTATCTATCATAATTCAATATATGTATCTTAAGCTTGTAAAATTCATGTTCTATATATAGAAAAATAAACACTGTTGTTATGAAAAAATATTAAATCATATATACATTTTATATGTATATATGTATAATGTTAATATGATAAGAAATACTTTTACTATTTCTATAAACAGATGTATAATTCCATATTACCAACAGTAATACATCAAGATTCCAAACTTTCTCATCCCCACAAACATTTGGATAGTACCTATTCTACCTGCTGGGTATGCTATCTAAGTGACCTTTAGCCTAGATTTTTTTTTTTTTTTTGATAATTGGTATTAATGATGACCTTTTTAAAATGCCTATTGGCCACTTCTTTTGTTTGCCTGGGAGAAATATCCATTAAGCAATTTGTTCATTGTTAACTAAGGCTATTTAACTTTACTACTATCAAGTTGTAAATGTTGCTTATATATTATGTTTATTAACTTCTTACTGTGTATATAATTAGCAAATATTTCCTCCTATCATGATTGTTTTCCTTTCTTTCTGTTGATTGCATCCGTTACTGTGCAGAAGTTCCTATCTATGACACGCCACCAGTTCACTTATTCTGTCAACTCCTGTGTTTTTTACCTCACATCAAGAAATAATTGCTGGGCTGTAGCAATGGCTCATTGGTTAACAGCACTGGCTTCTTTTTCAGAGGACCTGTGTTTGATCCTCATCATCCACATGGAGGACCGCTGGTTCTAGGGGACCTGACAATTCTTCAGGCTTCCAGATGCACTTCTTGTGATTGGTGAGCAGATATATACATACATACATATATATATAAACACGCAACCACACAAAATAATAAAATAAAATACATTTAAAGAAAAGGAAGAGTAGGGGGAAGAGTAGAGGTAATGTACTGCTCCTTTTTCAGGAGAAAAAAAAACAATAAATATGAACAAGCATTGTGATAAACAACCTTATAAGTTAATCCAATGATATACAGATAATGATAGTCTTGGTTAATTCAAAAAGCAAGCATGAGAGAAGAAATCAAAATTATTACACAGAAGTGAGATGGGAATACTAAAACTGAAAATGAAAAGATAGCTGAGTCAGTAAATTCTAAACAGGCCAATAGTATAATCCAATATCCATAGTATGTTTCAGACTTTGCAAGTCAATATTTTGTGCACAACAAATTTACTAGGTTTCAGTTCTTCCTGAGAAAGTGATATTCAGTTGTTCTTTTTCTCCTGGTAGTATGATCCCTAATGCCATGTTAGAAGAAAGACATAAAACTGTGTCCAACAACAACACAATGCCTTTCCTCTACTCAATCTATCCACTCAATAGATGCTTCAGATACAAGTTGGACATGGATGATGGAAGCAAATGCTTCTTGGATGTGCTGATTTGGTGATGGTATGTTCATCATTAACCTAGGTTCATCATTGTTCATTATGTTTGTTCCTTGGGTACTCAGTTTATGTTTCTCACCAAATTCCTCAAATATTTATGTATAAAGCAAAAGCAGGAACTTATAAAATTTATAATGAAATATATATTACATTTAAAAGAATCTACCCTTTTCCTAGTGGTGAAGATCCACTGGGGAGGGGAAACGGTGAAAAATCAGAAGTGTTATGCATATTAGAATCTAGGCAATATATGATGTTCATAAGATTTTCATGAAGCAAGAAAAGCCTAATAGACCTTGCTTCTTCAGAAGAATACAACAACGCTATGTCTGAGACAAATGTGATACTGGCTTTCACTTTTTCAGCAAATTATTTTGCCCTAGTTGTTTAATATTTAAGTTGGCTATTGGTTTAAAGGTACCTGAAATCTATCTTCCTTCTTTCTCCTCTCTGAGCAACTTGCAAGTAGGAATTCAAAATATCAAACTGAATGCCAAAGGCCTGAGATCAACACTTCAGAACCATCTCATTCTCTGCTCTTCAGGCACAGATATCTGAGAAGATGGAGTCCTACTTCCTAACCCTCATTTGCTGATCTAGTAATGGTCAGTTTTACCAGACTGTGAGTTGCACCTGAGTTCAGAAGCCATCTGATCTTCAATCCTTCTTTTTATAAAAATTCTAACTGGCTGGGCCCAGTGGTGCACGCCTTTAATCCCAGTGCTCAGGAGACAGAGGCAGATGAATCTCTGTAAGTTTAAGGTTAGCCTGGTACAAAGTGAGTTCAGAGCAGCCCATGTTAAACAGAGAAAGCCTGTTTGGGGAAGCCAATATAATAATAATAATAATAATAATAATAATAATAATAATAATAATAATAACAACAACAACAACAACAACAACAGCAACTCTAAATAAATGCTGAGTCTGTCTGTGCAACCGATGGTCAGTCACAGCACATTGCCACCTGTAATGCATTTCCTTTATTTCACCTTCTCTCACATCACTTCACAACAATGAAAGATCCTATCATGTTTCTAATACTCAACATGGAGTTCATCTGAAAGACCCTGGCTGACAGTACATATCCTTCGGGTCTTAAAGAATTGAAAAATAATTTAGTTCTACAGTATGAAGGCACCATTTGCATTATGCAACCAAAACCTAAAAGCACTTTAACTTGGTTAATTTTTGCATAGCTTTATTTTACATGGCAAGCTAATTGTGTTCTCACTTATTTCAGTCCAAGTGAAAACAGAGAATTGAGATTATCCATTTCAGAACTAATCATTTTACATCATATTTTAAATCACAGTAACCATAATGAATTCTTGTTACTGCATTGATACATATTTGTGTTTTTTTTCTTCAGTTTATTTTTTAATTTTTTATTATTAATTTAATCTTGTTACATCTCAATGGTTATCCCATTCCTTGTGTCCTCCCATTCTTCCCTCCCTCCCCTTTTCCCCTTATTCCCCTCCCCTATGACTGTTCCTGAGGGGGATTACCTCCCCCTGTATATGCTCATAGGGTATCAAGTCTCTTCTTGGTAACCTGCTGTCCTTCCTCTGAGTGTCACCAAGTCTCCCCCTCCAGAGAACATGGTCAAATGTGAGGCACCAGAGTACGTGAGAAAGTCATATCCCACTCTCCACTCAACTGTGGAGAATGTTCTGTCCATTGGCTAGATCTGGATAGGGGTTTAAAGTTTACCACCTGAATTGTCCTTGGCTGGTGCCTTAGTTTGAGCGGGACCCCTGGGCCCAAATCTGCCTATCATAATGTTCTACTTGTAGGTTTCTAGGACCCTCTGGATCCTTTTACTTTGCTATTCTCTCATGCTTCTCTCATTTAGAGTCCCAATAGGATGTCCTCCCCTCTCTCCCAGTTTCCTGGTAAGTGAAGTCTTTTGTGGGACATGCCCCTTGGGCTAGTATACAGATATAAGTGAGTATATACCATTTGAGTCTTTCTGCGTCTGGGAGACCTGGTGGCACTCAGAGGAAGGACAGCAGGTTACCAAGAAGAGACTTGATACCCTATGAGCATATACAGGGGAAGGTAGTCCCCCTCAGGAACAGTCATAGGGGAGGGGAATAATGAGAAAATGGGAGGGAGGGAAGAATGGGAAGATACAAGGGATGGGATAAACATTGAGATGTAACAAGAATAAGTTAATACAAAAATTTTAAAAAACAAAACAAAAAACAAATATTGTTCTTCCACTTACAATTACTTCTCTAAATCTCCATTATGATCTTTTACACTTTCTTCTCCCACCCCATCCCTTAGGAAGAAATGAGTCTTTTTGCCCAAAAATAATGGCATGTTCTATCATAATCAAAGGCATTTGCATTTTGGAAGCACAAATGCGAGTTAGTGGGCATAGCATTAAACATACACTACCAAGTAAACAGCAACATTCCCTAGTGCCATCAACTGAGAGTCCACAAAAAAGAGATTTCTCGGGATAGTGACAATGTGAGCCTGAGCAGTAGGACACTGGGAAAGCTCTCACAGTGGTGCTGCTTTAAACACTGTGAGTACTTTAAGATTAAAAATGTAGCTTTATCACAGTGTGAGGCCAATGTTAATAACTAGCCCTATTCGAGGGAAGCCTCAAGAATTCTGTAATTGAAAGTTGCCCAATTGTGCATGGGCGAACCTCACTTTCAGGAAGCATGCATGATTCATCTTAGTCAGGGTTGCACTTGAATAACAAAGTTTCGTAAAAAGCAGCAAGGGCCTTCAATTTATGTATTATCAACTCAGAGGCCCTGAATGTGTTTCTGCTTTTGCAAATAATGGCACATGTAAATAGTATCGTGGCAGATTCTGATTACAAAATCAGACAGGCAGAAAAATCACTTGTGGCTAAAAGAACAGCAAATGTTACAATTCTCCATTTCCAGTAAAATAATGATCATTTTACCTAAAGCTAACTTATCCATTATCATGGCGTACATTTTTTTGCAAGGTAAAATTTTATGAGTCATTTGATTGATATTTTTAAGCAAAAGAACATTTCTTAGCTATCTTCATTTATGCTCTGCTTTCTGATTATTGAGATCTTGTCTCTTAGAACTAATTATCCTGGAAAAGCAAGTTCACTTAAAATGAGAAATGCAATTTTCATAATTGCATATTCTATATGAATGATATTCAAACCCCCAGCCACGATCCATGGGTATTTGTACTTTAATTTTTTTTCTTTTTGGTTCTCTGATAGATAACCCAGAGGGCAGAGAATAATAAAACAAGATTTTTTCCATAGTTTCTCACAGTAGGATTCAGCCTCATATCTGTCTCTATTTTGTCTATTTGACAAAACATAAATCTAGACCCAAAAATCATTTAGGCATAACTTGAAAATCTCCATCAAACAGAAGTTAATGTATGTTTGTATTCCTGGCATCATTTAATGTCTCTCCTTCAATTATTTAAGATTACCCTGAAGCTATTGTTTCTCTAACACACAGATTGATTATTTTGTATGGCCAGATTTTGCAATTACTGTTTTTAACTCTGAGTGGGACAAGTCCACTCAAAATTCTGACTGTTATCTCACATTGTCACATGGAGTTTGCTAAGTAAAAAAGAAGAAAAAGACAGAAGCCCTAGTCCTTGCTGCCTATTTTTATGTAATGTAAAGGATGCTGTTGGCTTGATCATCCTAATGGCCATCTGTCGTCATTAGTTTGCCCATCTGCATTGTGATATGCCAAGATGAACTAGAGATGAGAGCCAGCAAAGGTCTGAATGTGGGAACTAGCCTCCAGGACAAACAGCCAAACTTATTTTTTTTCCTTGTAAAATGATTTGTTTGGAGAAAAGATCTGTGAACTGTTAGGTTTGTTTCAAAGCATCTTCTAAAAGCAAAAAACATGAGGGGAAAAAAATCTTTGGTCAGAATTTGATTGTGTTTCATATCATGTAACTAGACAAATTCACAGCTTCTGCTTCTGAGTCCCTCATGTATACAACAACTTCTGAAACCTTGAATTTATTGGAAATTAGCACCAAGGGCAGCTTAGGATTGTGAAGGTTAGTCTAAATTGTTAATGTGGTCAGATCTAGAAGACCAGAAGAAGAGGCCTCTGGGCACGCCTGGATTAGGGTGCCTTGTTTAGGATAATTGAAGTGGAAAGGCCCACTTACTGTAGGGGGGACCTTTCTTTGGGCCAGTATTCTGGTCTATGTGAGAAGAAAAGTGATCACAATGTGAGTATTCATTGCTCCCTGCCTCTTGATTGAAGATACATGGTCACCAGCTGCTTTCTTTGCCTTCCATCAGGATGGGTTACGGCCCCTGAAACTGTGAGGCAAAAGTCAACTCTTTCTCCTTTGAGTTGCTTTGTCATGGTATGTTATCACTGAAACAGGTAAAGAACCAAAGATGCTTAGGATACTCAGTTCAATAAGGATGATTAGCGTTAGCCCTGTTAGTACTGACTAGGAGCTCATGTAATGAAAAAATAAAAATAAAACCCACATTGTAAGGAGAGACAACAACGGTAATGCAGGAATGGAACCAATTAAGAACCAAAAGAACAGTGTAGGTGTTTCATATCCAAACAGAGGCATAACAAGCTAGGAGTAATGTGGGTGAATCATCCGAGAAAGAGATTTTGATATTAGTACCTTTAAAGCAGCTGTTACATAACCTGACATTAACACTCCCATTAGGATAAATAACAGCAGAATGGATTCAAACACTAACCCACTGCCAATTGCTTCCTTTGGCACTGTTTAAACTGACTTAATAATACGGTTATAGGTTGAGATACGCTTTTTGAGTTGCTACTGTTACAATGTATGTCTGCTGCGGTTGTTTCTGTTGTTTATATTGTATACGATTTCAGAGCTGACCATTTGAATAGGGTAACCAAGTAGAAGGCTCGTCATTGTGTGGGATTAATTCTCCTAGTCTTTGTAGACCCTTTTGCCTATATTTTTTTAAGGGTGGGACCCAATGAGATTGTTGAGCCACATAAGAATATCTATTTTTATCATTGTCTAGTTCTTATGTAGACAGTCATTTCCATAAGATAGTCTTGCAGCAAAAATCCTGATCCCCTTACAAGTTTTTCATCCCCTCTCACACACATGTTCTCCGAGCCTTAGATGCAGGACTGTGTTTTAGATATAGCCACCAGAATGGGTCTCTCCGCGATCATTTTATCTCTACACTATTTCCAGTTGTAGTTCTCTGCAGTGGCCTCCATTTGCTGTAAAAAAAAAAAAAAAAGTTTCTGTGATGAATGGGGATACTTACACCCTTGTGTGGGTGTAAGATTTACATTGTAGTTAGGAACTGTGCTAGTTGAGGAAAGCAGCAGTAATCAGCTGTCTTATTAGCACCAGTGCCACTAGTCCTGAGTAGGTGGCTAGGTTTTGAGTACCCAGTTAGATATACCTCCTGTTATGTGAGTCTTAAGTCTAATTAGACAGCTTTGGGTTACCACCAACATAAAAGTGTATTTTTTTAAATTTTTTACATATACATTTATATTATTACACATATATACAATAAACTACTTACAGCAAGAAGAAATATGAAATAATCGAGAATTATATAAATGTTACATTCTTAGTGTTTTTGGCTATTTATATTCCATATCCTTGAAGAAAACATATTTCCTATCTTGGTGCTTCTGAAATTCTGAATATAAATCAATACAGAATAACTACACTACAATACAGAGACTGACGCACCAGCCAAGAATCATGCATGCTGTGGACTTAGACCCCTGCTCAATGTAGTAGGCAGGCAGCAGAGTCTCCTTGTGGGTCCCACAATATGATGAGTAGGAACTACTTCTGACATGGACTCTGGCCCCCAACTTTGATCATAAAAGTATCTTATCTTGCCATGCCAGACATGGTTGTGATTCATAGGCTTCCCAGATACACAGGGTGTTGGTTGCTTCTTCCCTTGGCAGTTTGCATAGTACTTCCAATACTACTGAAGCCAGACCACAGGAAGGAAGCGTTCAGGTTAGTCCCAGCTCAGATCATCTGCGTCCTGTCTTGTCTAATAAGTGCGTGGTGTCTTCAGCAATAGAGGCTTACATTCAACTTCCTTTAGACTACCAAGGGGGACAGTAATGGCCTTTGTTATTGTGGCAGGACTTAGACCACCTGTACCAATAACTCAGACAGAAGTTTCTCACACCTGGTACTAGGGGAGGCTTGTTAGATGATTGGTCAATGGCTCTAGTAGAGAATATTGTCAGTCCAAGTAACAGAACTTCACACTTTGTTTAAGATATAAATATAAATATACATACATATATAAATATATATACTTTTAGATATATGGAAAGAGATGAGAAGGATGTACATATTTTTTAATTATAATTTACACAATCTGTTGAAGATATTGTAAAATAAAGGAATTTCTCATTTTCAGATACTTAAAGAATATTAAGTAGAAAAAATAAAGAATTTATTTCATTGTAACAAAGTGTAAGATAGTGTACCTTCAGGAATTATGTGAATGGTGTTCACAGTCCTGTGCCCTGAGATTCATAGTTTATAGAGCTTTTTGCTTTATTTTATTGATATTTAAAATTCCATCCCAAGAAACATTAGGCCACTATTTTAAGGAAGATAGACTCTGCTTATGGCTCAGTTTTCCCACACTATATGTACTCAGATCTTTAAAGGCACTCAATTCTACTTCAGTTTTTGAAGAACTAGCATTTCCCTGTGTCTTCTGTTAGAGGCACTAGCTGTGATTTACAAGAAATTGAATGGAGACTCTTTGTTCATATTTAAAGAAAAAATCAGTTTCATTGTATAAATGTTAATATTATAGGGGTGTATGAGAGGATTTAGAGGGAGGGAAGGGAAGGAATAAATGTTGCCCCTAAATTATAAATGTAAAAAAGAGTTTAAACAAATAGAATTGAGTTTCACTATAAGTATTGGAATTGGAACATTTTCATTTAAAAAAAAAAACTCTGAGTTGCATTCATCAATCAGTTATGCATTGGTTGCTAGTACCTCATCACTCTTCCACTTGGCATCTCACTTTTCCAGTCTAGTATTTTATACAGATAATAATGAGAGGAAAATAAACCACATGCCTAAATTCTCCATAGAGAAATTTGTGCTGTGAATATATAGATAATGAGAAGATTTTCCTGAGCTCTAGACATATTCCAATTTGAATTAGAATCTTTTTCTGCTCCATTTATTTTATTTTTGTGTCTTTTCAGCTGTTGCCATGGACATTATTTTTCAAGTGAGGTTTCATACCATCAACAAATCAAGAAGACAATCCTGAGGATGCATTTGAAAAAGCTAAAAATTTTAGAAGCCAGTATAAGGGGCTGTAAAAATTTCTCCGTGGCTAAAGACCTGTATGGTTCTTCCAGAGAACCCAAGTTCAGTTCCCCGAGCTTATAACAGCTGCCTTTCAAAAGCCTGCAACTCCAGCTCCGGGGAGAATCCAATGTCTCTAGCCTCTAGCACATAATATATTTCTCCTAGGCCTGAAGCAGTACTATAAGGCACAATATATAATTGAGGTTGGTAATCAGCAGTTTCCTGAAATCAAAGCCTTGAAAAAAAAATCGAGGGAGAGTAAACATCAAAATATGTGTCAATGTTATAAGTCCTTGGTGTTACTATGTAATCTCTATACTAGCATTATACCCACCTCCCTGAAGTTTGAAAATAAAGAAGTTGTGTTGGTCACAGAGGATAATGAGTTCGCAGAGTGAGAAACTGTTGTCACATACCACTGTTGTAATCTCAATTTATCTGATCACCACACTGCCTGTTTTTGTTTGTTTTTTGTTGTTGTTGTTGTTGTTTTTGTTTTTGTTTTTTGTCCAGATGTATGAGTCACATCATTTACATCAGCAAAGATCTTTCGAACTTGTTTTGCTCCTAAACCTTCGGCAAATGCTCTATCTTACCATCAATATCCATCACCAATTATGTGTCTCCACCTGTTCTGAAGGGGATGGATACCTTTAAATTGGAAAATGGCAAAAGTCTCTTGACTTGTCTCCTGCCTCAGCCTGGCATCTCTTCAGGCTTTTGTCAACACAGGAGCCAAACTGACTCTGTCCAAATACAGATAAACCATAACTCTTCTTTATCTAACTGCTGGTCCCATGTTCTTGCCCAGAGTTCCCAAGCACTCAGAGGAGACACCAACATCATTAGAATGACTGGAATTTCCCAGTGGAACATAATGTCCACCCAACCCTATATGCCCTTATTGCTAGTCCTCATCTCATTTTCTGTTACTCTTGCTTGTCCCCTGCCACAGTGACTACTTTTCTACCCTTGGAATTCAAACAGTCAGGTCCTGTGTTAGGAAAATTGGACCAGCTGTAACCCTGACCTGGAATACTTTGCATCTTTTAGATTTCATGGTTCATCACTTCCTTAAGACCTTAATCTAAATGTTCTTAGCATGAGTTTACCTGCTCCTGAATTTTTAATAGCATCACAGGCTTCTCAACTTCTTGTTCCCAACACTCTATTCATCCTCATTTGTCTCATTGTACACGTCCCGTTAAATCTTGCAGGCGTGTGAATATATTTGTCTAGTCATTTCCACCACATTGCAAAGCTCCCTTAGAACATCAATATTTGTCTTTTATTCTGATTAAGTATCTTCAGAGCCGTAAAATACTTGGTTTGGGTAGACAGTCAATAATTGCTTGGTAAATAAACAAAGAAATGAATCATATGTAAAGAATATAATATGAAAACTATGAAGATATAATTGAACTTCCAGACCAAGAACCTGTTAAATTCCCATATGACAGGAGAGACAAGATCAAGGAGAAGGGTCACAAGTGATAGGAAAAGGCAGTAAAAACCTGTGGTATCAATTACTTCAATGTTCCTTGTGCCTTGAGAGAAGCCTTTGCTGGGCACTTAATGGGTTACTAGCGATGGTGGGAATGGTGAGCTAAATGGACTTTAGTTTCCCAATAACCATTGTGCTGGTCTCTCTTCAACTGTTGAAATGTTGAACTTCTCTAGCCCTCCTTGCATGATGAAAGGGCTACAAGGCAATGTGAGGTGGGGTTTGAAATTCAGCATAAACTGATTAATTCAAATATAAGTGATAGAAAACAATTGTGGCATCTGAAAACTGGATTCGTTAAAACTTGATTCATTTATAAGCACAATCCTTCTATTCTGCATTTCTTTAATGATAGGTATGTAAAAGCATGGTGTCCATGCATCACAGTTTGTCTAGAAGGATAGAGAGCTCTTCAGATGGCAACTTCCTGTGTTAAAACCAGAACTAGTGTCCACAGCTACTGTGTAGCAGACATTGTGATAAATACAAATACAAAGGACTATGTTTTGGGGTTTCTGGTATATTTTTAATGACATAAGTTTTTATCTGTTATAGGTCTTCATTACTTAAATTTCACACTTCTTTGTTCTCTTAATATCAACTAAGTACACTGAGTGTTGACTCTAAATATTATGGAAGCAATAACATAGCCTCAAATATTAGGAAAAACTCTAAAATGTATTCATTAAATAAGCACATTAAAGCATAGTGTACATTTGGTTTGAATAACAAGGTTGATTGAGCATATGCTACTTAACAAACATGATTTTTGGTGATGGTGATGCACATAAAGACAACACATAACACAAACACACACACACACACACACACACACACACACCAATGTAGGTATAGCTTTCCAGTCTTGACTACTGTTTAAATACTATTGGGTTTAAACTCAATATATCAAGACCAAAATCAAAAGGAAAATTTTGAATATGTAAACATTATGCATCCTGCCTTATGGGAGCTAGATAAAATGAGCCATTGTCTATGCTTCCTTAGACCAGATCAGAGATTCCTTATTTTGGATGCACTATAACAAGCCTCTCTATTCACTGGCCCCCTTTGTTTTGTAACATACTCTCAGACCTTAATTTGACCAGCACCATGTTAAAGGCACATGTTATGTGCAAATGATCAAGACTCAGGTAGCAAACTTACTATCCCCCCAAAATCCTGCACCTAGCATCATCCAGCCCATTCCCAAACCCCATGCTACTTTAGGATTGGATTTGGTTATACAATAAGATCCATTTCCAATCCTGACAACTAAATGGAACCAACAAAACACACCTTGGAGATCTCCAAGGAAAGAATGCTTGCTTAATGTACCCAAGACATTCCATAGACAGTTTTCCTCATGCAAATTCCCGTAGCCATTCACCACAGGAATAGTGAGTGAAGGTATTCCCAGGACCCAGAGACTACCTGGCTTGCTTGCTAACAGGTTAACCACTGTGCATCTTCTAGATTGTTTGCACTGGAGGAGACTCCACTCCTTTATGTCTTCATATGTGTCGTGGATGTTCATCTATAATGGAGAAGAAGACAGAGCCTGTTAGATTCTGACCTTCCTCGGGCATGGTGAGCCTTCCTCATTCTCATTCCCCAGTTGGAGAGGGCAAGCATCGTGATATCCACTGCACTTGTAGCTTCAGCCCTAACTATGGTTGATACAAGCATTAAGGAACTCAGTGCTCAAGTAGGCACAGACCTAGGTTACCTATTTCCCACCTGGAATCTCAGATAGACTCCTATTCGACCTTTTTCTTTGGGATTAGACTTCCTCTTCATAGCACAAAAAAGTATGGTACTAGGAGAAACATGTTCATTCTATGCCAGCCAATCAGGTAATTAAAAAACATTTAGCTATGATCAACCATAACCTTAAGGAAAGAGAAAAAAAAAAAAACACCAAGAGAATGACACTGGGTATCGGTCCTGATTCTGCTGATCCTCCTGGTTAACTCTACTTATAGCAACTGTTGGGCCATTGATGCTTTTGCACCTAGACCTGACTATAGGAGGCTGCTTGCTCACCCTCCTACTGAACTATGTAAACAGAGTAACAGTATGTCTCCCTAGTAATGGAGATAACTGTGAGTCTCCTGCTGGCCACATGACAGCAAGATAAAAATGAAGAAAACATGTGAGGAAGACTAAAATCTTGAGTTACATTTAAACTCAGATGAGCAGCCTAGAAACAAGCAAGTATTTATATACAGCAGAGTCTTCACCACACACTGACTGAAGAGTGGTTTAAACTGGAGGTGTTTTTTTCAGACACGCCAATGTTCTTCAAGATTAACAAATCAAACAGTAGTTATGAACACTTGCTATGCACATCTTAAGAGTTGAAGTTCAGCCCTCCAAAACTGATAGACAAAAGATAGGCATGGACCCAGAGAAATGAAGAGACAAGGAAGTAAGCTAAGCCAAATATATCTCCAGCAGTGTGACTCCCCAGTAAGGGAAGAAAGATCAGAGCATCACCCAAAAAGTACTCAGTGGATCTCTCTACAGGCCCCATTGAAGACGTGAGCAGTCTCAGCCTTGGGACAAGCACACATTCTTCCTAAGCATAAAGTCCAGTTATGGGTTTTTGTGAGACACAGATCCCTCTGGTAGCCAGTCAGTAAAGGAGCAAAACCCACGTTTGTCATTCTATATAACTTGAAAATCATGAGCTAAGGACCATCTGGAGAGAAGCTACCTGAGCTATACCTCTGATTCTCTGACACCTACATGAGAGAGAACCAACTCCAAAAAGCTGTTCTCTGACCTCAACATAAATGTTGTGGCCCTTGTACCCATTCCCTCCCTACACACACACACACACACACACACACACACACACACACTGCATGCCTGCATGCAAACACTAAATAAGTATACACTTTAAAATATGAGCTATACTATAGGCCTTAAAACAGGAAACAACCACAAATCACAGTTCCTGGTTTGGCTCAAGTGGAGAACTGTAGAAAGTCAGACAGCTATATGCTGACAAGTCCAAGAATATAGGTGACAGAGGGAGGCTCCTCGGGGGGACAATACAAAGCAAAAACAACAACAACAAGTGCATAGGGAAGGTAAACCTACCCTTGGCTATGAAGCAGATATATTAGAAGATTTGGAAAGCCCTGAGCCTGAGGTCAGGGAATGGATCCACCCAGGAGATACCAGTCTACAATTCACAGCCTAGAACCTGAGAAGTCTGCTCCTCCAGAGCTCAGGATGGCCAGCCGCAGCCTTCCAGCAGTGCCCTAATGAGGATATGTAGAAAGTGCAAAGGTAGTCTCTCTGCCTGTATGGATCTCAGGGTTGTAGTCATTTCTATATTCCCAAGACACTTGCAAGATACACCTAAGCTACAATGTTAGCCACCCGGAGATCATGATCTGAGTAGTCTAGTGGGGATAAGACTCCATAAACACACAGAGAACGAGCGATGCTAAAGTGAAGGCAGTTCTGCCGGAGGTCAGTGCAGAAGCCCCAGAATGACAAAGTCCACACATTCACCTGATGGCCCCACCCACACAGCTGACAAGTATTCTCCAGCTTTCCAGCAGCCAGAACCCTTTCCACTTCCTTTTTCCTTTCCCAAAACTTGTACTCCACTCTTCGTTTTTTAAAATGTTACACTACTTTTAAGTATTTTTAGTGTTATTGTGCTTTTTGAGTTATATTTATATTCTTATTCCTCTTCATGGACGTTCATTTAACTAGGTTGATGTTTCTAGTCTAGAGGGATATTGGGCAATCTTTTATATTCTCCTGTCTGTTTTTTAATATTTTTTCTCTTTTTGTGCTTTTATTAAGCCCTCTCTTTAACTACTGTACATTTGGCTGTTTGGCTTTTTCCTACATTGCTCTTTAAATGTTCCTTTTCTAGTTGTTTACCCTCCTTCATACTCTCACCCAATTTCTTTTAACACCAATCATTGAAAGAAAAACCCTTTCTTTTTTCTTTCTTCCTTCCTCATTTTCTCCTCTCTTGCTTTTTCTTTTCCCCCCATAACATTTTCTGTTTCTTCTCTTTCTTTTGCTTAATTTGGGGTCTCCTGTCTCCTCTGACATATTTATCTCATTCCTTTACATTTTCACATTTACTCCAAGTAATCTCAACTGAAGAGCATATTCTGCATCACTTTTAATTTTTGTTACTCTTCTGTTTCTTAGTGATGTATGTGTTGGTAAACTTTAATTGACTTTAGGTCTATTTCAAAGTCTTGTACAGATTGAGGTTGTTGCTGCCCTGACAGTGTCTTTTTTTTTCCTCTCTATGTGGCATTTGGAGAATGGCCCAAACCCTTACACACCACTAGGGCAAATGTAAACTATCCACATGGAGTTCTGTTAAAAAACAGAAAATATAACTATCATGTGACCCATCTATACCATGTTTGATAATATCCCTGAAAGACTATATGTCAACCGACTGAAGAGATCCATGTTTATTGCTGCACAGTTCCTAATGGGCAGGAAATGGAGCCAGCATGGATGGCCATCAATAGATGAATGGGTAAAGTAGCTGTGCTTCATATATACAATAGAATTTCATTTAAAAGTAAGAAAACTTAAACCATAAATTTTAAGGGAAGTCAAGGAAATCATTACTGGAAGGGAAATGAGCCAAGTTCAAAACACAAGCACTTCATGCTTTCTGTATTTGAGGAAATGACATCATAAATTGTGTTTGTTTGTGAGTGCATGTGTTTTCATGCATAGATTATGAACACAGAAAGAGAGCCATGAGAAAGGAGAAAGCAATATCATTAAAGGTGAAATCTGGAGAGCAAAGAGAAGGAAAGAAATAAATGTGACATAAAAGCAGAAGGTTGACTATTTGAGTAAAGGAAATGGAATGGCAAGAGACTGGGGAGAAGGGGAGGGCAGTGACACATGCATTAAAGTGTCATAATATATCCTATTATATTGTATGCTAACTTAAACTTAATAATATATTTATATTTATCTGTGCCCGCAATTTTCCATAGTCACATTTATCACACTATTATTTTTCCAATGCCCCACTATGACGAGACTGTGTCTTATTTCACTATAGACTTGTAGATGCATTAGCCATAATGACATGGGACCATTTCAGAAATCAAACTTTGTACAGAAAGAATTTGTTCCAGAGGAAAACATATAACTGACAGCTGAAATAATATGAAAGATTGTTCATTTCTAAACATAATCATACTCCCTTCTTAAGAAGGTACTTTGAAACTTTCTTTTGCTGCTTTCTTGACTCACAGCGGATACTTACACCAATTGCTACAAGTGGTATCCTTGAGGGCATTGAAGGGTAGTTGGAGTCACATATACTTGAACTTTTTATAATTATGTCTACTCTTATTTCTCACCTGTTTTATTTTGTGTTAGTCTTTCTTGTATACACTGTCCCTTTTCTCAAGGAAGCAATCACCACAAAGATTCTTCAACGACGCTATTACTTCAAACTCCAGGAAACTGAAGTCACTAGAAGTTCACCTAAAGAAATAGCCTGTCAAGTGAGAAATAGGAGAGCATTCTGAGGAGTAAACTCTGCTGCATTATAACTTATGTTTTGATATTGCAATAACTGACAAAGGAAAAATTAATTCTCATTCAGTCTCATCTCCCAATCTATCCTGAGTGAGAAAAATACTCCAGATGAGTTGAATCCATATGTAAGTCTTAGGAATTTCAGCGCTGTAGTTTAAAATACAAACAAATTAATTGAAGAGAAGCAGTGATAAATGCTAAAAACAAACAAACAAACAAAATATCAGAAGCATCCCATTAGCAAAAGTATTTAGTACAAATAGAAATCATTAGAACTTGAGGCAACAGATAGAAAAGATTTTTGTTTTCTAGTCCACATTTCATTTAAGTGTATCACAGCAAATTTTAGGAGTTACTACTGTGTGTGTGTATACACTTGTGTGCACAAGTTATTTAATGGCACATGCACATTAGGTTTTTATTGTATCTGTTTGCTCTCTCTCTCTTTCTCTCTCTCTGTGTATGTGTGTGTGAGTGAGTGTGTGTGTGTGTGTGTGTGTGTGTGTGTGTGTGTGTGTGTTTAAGGAGTGATCTGATTATGTAACCCTGGCTAGCCTGGTACTCACTGTGTAGACCAGGCTGACCTCAAACTCATTAACATCCTCCTATCTCTGCCCTTGCTTCTATTCTCCTAAGATAGGAGTCATTGAAAAAGAACAGATGTGGCAAGTGTATTGGGTCAGTCCAAAAGCATGGAAACCTGGGTGTTTCCATCCAAGGAGCATCTTTCCTGGAAAAAGCACCTCCTCCCCCATTCATTAGACATTATTAAAAAGTTGTCATTTTACATCAGAGGAAGAAGCATCTGTTTCATGATCTCTTGAACAATTTCTATGAACCATTTAAAATCACTAAGTTTTCTTTTCTTTCTTTCTTTGGTTTTTTTTTTTTTTTTTTTTTTTTTTTGGATAGGCATATATTTTTATTTTTTAAGAAAAATAAACTAAACATGTTTAATTGTGGCATTTTATAGGATATATGGCATATACAAATAAGATATGACAGCTGTGAATTTTCTGCTGCCTGTAGTGGGTAACAAGGATGTAAAACACCTAACAAAATATATTGATGATTGAAAAACAACATTTTTTAAAATGATGCTACAGTTTAAATCATAGTACTTTCATCAAGAGACAAACAAGTATTTAAAACAAGACTAGAAATTCTAAGTAAAACAAAATCTTAAAATATTAATTACCAGCATATACCCCAAACAAATGACTTTGCCTGTCATACAAATAGTTTGTAAAATACTTAAGCAAATAAATTTTATAAGGCCAAAAAATAGCTATTAAAATAGCTAACACCATGGGAAATTCACAGAAAAAAAAGTGATCATTCAAGTAATTACAAATGAGTTTATCTAAGTGGCTCTTTGGCTCTGGCTTCTTGTCTCTAAGTATGCTGAACCTGAAAGGACAGTTTATCTGATTCCTCCACCTTCTTCAAGGATATAAGTGAATGGATCCCTGTATTGAGTGGTGAATATTGAAACAACTTCTCCCAAATAAAGTTTTGCAGTAGGCTCCTAATCTCTTTTTTACATATACATTTAAATTATTATACATATATAGAATAAAGTACCTACAGCAATAAGAACCACAAAACAATCAGGAATTATATAAATGTTACATTCATAGTGTTTTGGCTACTTGTATTTGGCAACCTTTAAGAAAATATCTTTCCTATCTTGGTGCATCTAAAACTCTGAATGTATATCAATATCTATCATATCTGATAATTATCAACTTAAAACATCTATCTGGAACTAAAAGCACCTTAACCCCTAAACAACTAAGCTTAATTGTAAAATTAAACTATCTGGTCTTCAACCCCATCAGAGTGATGAGACAGAATAAAATTACCTGAGTATACAGGGAGTACAGGTTGGCACTTTCCCAAATGAGAAGATGACAGAGACAGTTTGTTGCCTGATCAGTCACCCAAAATTCTCTATAATGTTGAAGCATCATCTTCATCCTTCTGGCCCAGTATATCGGTCAGACATATTCATGAGACAGGAACTATTAGGGACTTGCTTACCCTGTCTTGGCAGAGTTTGTTGACTCTGCCTGCATCCACGCTTGCCCATTTTAGGCAGAGTTATGTCTGTGGTAGAAATGAGGACATTTTGCCCAGTGACTTGTTTACCATACTTGAAGCCATCTACATAAGGAGGCTTGAATTCTTCACATCGCAATTGTAGCCCCCTCCCTCATCACTTCCCAATCCTCCTCCCTTCCTGCCCTAGTTCTGAGAAAGGGGTGCCCTCCTCCCCTAACATCTGATCTCAGCCTATCAAGTCTCATCTGTATAGCCTGTATCCTTTTCTTCTGTGGTCTGGCATGGCTGACCTGCCAGGGGGAGGTGATTAATGCTGGGTGTCCAGAATCCATGTCAGAAGTAGACTCTACTCCTCATATTGTGGGATGCGCAAGGAGACTGTGCTGCCTATCTAGTACATCTGAGCAGAGGGTCTAGATCCACATCATAGATGGTCCTTGGTTGGTACATGAGTCTCTGTATTGTAGTGTGGTTATCCTGTATTATGTGACTAATATCCACTTATGAGTGAGTATGTACCATGCATGTCTTCCTGGACCTGGGTTACCTCACTCAGGATGATCTTTTCTAGTTCCATCCATTTGCCTGCAAACTTCAAGATTTCCTTGTTTTTAATAGCTGAGTAGTATTCCGTTGTGTAAATGTACCACATTTTCTTTATCCATTCTTCATTGGAGGGATATCTAGGTTGTTTCCAGATTCTGACTATTCTGAATAAACCTGCTATGAACATGGTTGAAAACATATCCTTGTTGTATGGTGGAGCATCTTTTGGGTATATGCCCAAGAGTGGTATGGGTAGGTCTTGAGGTAAAACTATTCCCAATTTCCTGAGAAAGTGCCAGATTGATTTCAAGAGTGTCTGTACAAGTTTGCACTCCCACTGGCAATGAAAGAGTGTTCTCCTTTCTCCACTAAGTATTTTTATTTCTAAGAATTGTTGTGAAATTGTGGCTCATGTAGCATAGGCTAGCTGCAGATTTGCTGTGTGGCCAAGGCAGACCTTGGATCCCTCATTCTCCCTCCCCCCCTTTCTCGAGCACTGGGATTGCAGGTGTGCACTATCATGCCTGGCTTGGGGGTGGGGGGGGAGGAATGGGAGGATACAAGGGATGGGATAAACATTGAGATGTAACAAGAATAAATTAATAAAAAAAAAAAGAAAATAACTTAAATTTTAAGTAGGAAAATAATACTCCCATTTCTTTCCAAAAAATGTTTTCAATTTAAAACAAGTATTCATTATTGTCTAGCAAAGTTTCTAATTTATCTTATTTTGAGTAAATGGTATTAAACAAAACTTTTTAAATATACGTTAAACTGTTTTTAAAACATTAGATAATTAGCTGAGGTGCCTGATTTGAGGGACATTGCTTTATTAATAGAAACATATTGATAGTGAGATTTATTTTCCCTACCTCCCACCATATAAACTAATTTGCAAACTGTAAAGCTGTGACTTCTCATTACTGCATTAACAATTCATCAACATGGAGTAGTTTAAGTGTAAATGATTCAAATTTAAGCAAATAGTAGATTCTCCAGGAAGTGATGTTTGTAGCTGTAGTTGTGTAATTGCCATTTGTATTAAATTTTTCATATAATTCAAAGTACACTCTGCCAACAGTTACATTAGCAAACAAGCAAGCTGTCTTCATTTTTACCAAAACACATGAAGAAATTTGCAATCAATCGTTAGACATTTCAGCAACTACAGGAAATGAAGTTATGTTGTAATTGCTAGTCTGTACTAGAAAGAGGGGCTCCTTGTGATGTCATGACTTTCTTACATGTGGATAAAATATTATTGAAAGCTACACTGTGATTTCCTTGGGAGGGAGAAGATATAAAGAGAATATTGGTTTCTTTCTGAGCATCCAGGTAGGAAAGATGGAGAAGACGGGTGGGTATGTGAGACAAGGGCCCAAATAGTAATGAAGGAAGATGAGCATCAGGAGAATGTCCAGTGTTTGTATTCAACAGTTGGACACTGTCTGGGAACTAGACAAGGCCTGAGAGGCACTGGGAAGCTGGTGGGCCATAGCAGCTGTATACCTAAAACTTCCATCATGTTTTACTCCATGGAGTATGTCCTGCATAAAAACCCAATGCCACTAACTTGTCATAAACCATACAAGCAACAAAAATAAAAAGAACAGATGACTAGCCTGCATGGAGACCATCAGAGCAGACAGGTTCTTAGCAGGGATCTACAATATAAGTTCTCACTCTGCCCCAGGCATCTTGAACAGTGATCCCATTCTGTGTTCATCCCAATGCTATTCTGTAGACATTGTTATTTTGAGCATCACTTAGAAATAGAGAAATATGCTCTATTTATTATTTCTTAGATGAGTTTTTCACATATGCACAGAATTAAAGCCTTCCAAACGGCCAGTTCTATATCTGTCTGATTGCATGACTGCAACACAATTTTCTATGGCACAGAAGTAAATCACAAACAAGAGACATATTATTATTGGGAAGAGTTTTCTGCAGTAAGTTTATGTAATTCCAATGTGAGACGAGAGAAAATGCATTCTGGAAAGGTAAATGCTGTATTAAGTGTTCAGAATAAACAGAAAGGAACTCAGGCAAAGATTCAGCACTCAAACAAATGGACCAACTCACCAATAAGCCCCAAGGTCAGAAATAACTTGAAATGGGTCTGAGAGGGAAAGCTCACTATTTTTAGGTGCGAGGAGCAGGCTTAGGTCTGCACTGTTGAGTCTGGGGATGGAAAGGTAAAAATCTCGTGCATAGCACATGAAATACTGGAAATTTGCAACATTTTAGAATGGATTTGAACTGAGAGCAATTCCTCTATGTTTTGTATATTGGTATGTTCATTTCTCACAGGTAAGATATCCCAATTCTTAGTAATTAACTAGCAATTTTGGAGTCCCTGCCTCTGCATCCTTTCTACAGATTTTGTGTCATGGTTTTTCACTTTTTTTTGTTTTCTTCCACATTAGCTCTTTTAAGTGCTTATTGTGAAAGAAGTCGGAACTAAAGTCAAAGTGATGATGGCTCATGTGTCACTCTGTTCCCTAAGGCCTATTTAAAAACAAAATAAAAACAAAGACACAGCAGCCTTCCTCGAGATATTTTTATTCATTTAATTTGTAGTAAGACATGCTCATTAAGCTACCAGTAAACCTTCTCTGGGAGATTCTATTATGTAGGTAAGCTTTGATGTGTACCTATCAGTGGTCTCAGACACTCTGGTATTACAATGTCATTTGTTTTATTCAGTAGTAAAACTAAATTCTTTTTGGATTGGAAAATGAAGCCATGGGCCATAGATAATAATAAGTTAAATTGTCCATATCCAAAATAGGGAGGTGGAAAGGAACATGATGAAAACCTTGTATTTATGTTAGGAAAACCTAATTCAATACTCTGCTTTATAAAGATATTATTTTATTTTTAATTATGTTTATATGGGGGGAGGCAAGTGCACAAGAATAAAGAATCCATAGAAGCTATCAGGTTTCCTGGAGTTAGAGTTATAATTATGAGTTTTTCAACATGGGAAACAAAGTAAGGTCATCTGCAAGAATAAGAAGTGCTCTTAAGCAGGAAAGTAGAACACTATGATAGGCAGATTTGGGCCCAGGGGTCCCGCTCAAACTAAGGCACCAGCCAAGGACAATACAGGAGGTAAACTTTAAGCCCCTTCCCAGATCTAGCCAATGGTCAGAATATTCTCCACAGTTGAGTGGAGAGTGTGATACGACTTTCTCACGTACTCTGGTGCCTCACATTTGACCATGTCCCCTGGAGGGGGAGACCTGGTGGCACTCAGAGGAAGGACAGCAAGTAGCCAAGAAGAGACTTGATACCCTATGAGAATATATAGGGGGACGTAATCCCCCTCCGGAACAGTCATAGGGGAGGGGAATAATGGGAAAATGGGGGGGGGAGGAATGGGAGGATACAAGGGATGGGATAAACATTGAGATGTAACAAGAATAAATTAATAAAAAAAAAAAGAAAAAGAAAAAAAAAGCAGGAAACTATGGCTCCAGCCCCAAATCCTTTATTTTTACACACACATGCACGCATGCATGCACACAGGCAAGATCTTCTCAAAGTTGTACGACATTATTCATTTTATCTCCATAGAAAACAAAATTCAAGTCTTCTTTGGTGGGAAGAACGGTGTTATCTACTAGTAGGAAACTGTGGAGGGAATCTGGAAGATTAAAAAACATAATGAAAATCGTTGCCACCATTAACAATATCAGTGTGGAGAACTCTCAAAAGCTAAAAGTAGAACCATACTCCGGCCTAACTACACCACCCCTAGCATATATCTAGGAGACTCCAAATCCTACCATAGAGAGATTTATACATGTTTGTTTATTGTTGCTGTCTCCCCAACAACAAAGAAACCTGAATCAACTTGGTTGGCTACCAATAGTGAGTGGATAATGAAACTATGGTACCTATGCACATTGAAATTTTACTCAAACATAAAGAAAAATGAAATTATGATATTTAAATGAAAATGGGTGATATGCAGACTCATGGAGACAAATTCCAGGTGTTAACTTCTTGTATGTGTACACTAGCTTTTAATTCAAGTGTATGCATAGTTTTGTAGGAAGAAGCATGGGTAGGCCAGGAGACTAGAAAAGGATATATGAGAGGAGAGATGAGAACTATAAACCTGGAAGGGAGGATATTGGGAATAGGAAAGGAAATGGGAGAAATGAGAGGCTAGAAGGAGAGTCAACAAAAACCAAGATGCGTGAAGCTACTATAAAAAAAAAATCTATTATCTTATACGTGCATTTAAAAAAGAAAAAGTAAAACTGTCAGGAGTCTCATTTTCTATCCCAACTTGTGCTTGATCATCCAAATTCCAGACTTTTTGTAATATTGTATTTGTTCCAAAAAAAAAAAAATCCTTGTTTCCAGACCCATCTCCTGCAGGCCTCCCTCCCACACCACTGGACAGAAAGTTAGATTTATTTGGAAGCATCCCTGGGCATAATTTCCCTTTCAGTTTCTAGAAAGTTGACTTTTTGATTAACTAATCTCTCTCCATTGTGCTTTTGCTCTGGTGTTTATGTGCCTCTCTGTTTTATTGTTTTAATTTAGAATCTTTATAAGAAGAATTCTAAGAAAATACCTAGCCCTAAATCTTACTACTCTTGGTTTCAAGTTCAACCAAAGACAAATATGAATCCAGCAGCCCAATATGACATTAAAATATAGAAGAAGGTAGCGAGTACCCAGAGGACGTCGTAGAGGTAACATTTACCTGAGGCTGGGAAGCCGCAGTCCTGGCACAAGAGCATGTGCACTCACTCTGCTATGCCGTGGGCAGCAGCTTCATCCAGATTGACAATCGTCACACCCCTGTATGAGTCTTTTATTAAAGAAACTCTTGGTAAGTGAAGGCTTTCGTGGGACATGCCCCTTGGGCTAGTATGCAGATATAAGTGAGTATATACCATTTGATTCTTTCTGCTTCTGGGTTAACTCACTCATTATGATCATTTCTAGCTCAATCCATTTATCCACAAATTTCGGGAATTCCTTGTTTTTAATAGCTGAGTAGTATTCCATAGTGTATATGTACCACAGTTTCTTTATCCACTCTTCTACTGAGGGACACTTAGGCTGTTTCCATGTTCTGGTTATTATGAATAAGGCTGCTATGAACATGGTTGAGCAAATTTTCTTGTTGTGTGCTGGAGCATCTTCTGGGTATATTCCAAGGAGTGGAATAGCTGGGTCTTGAGGAAGCCCTATTCCCATTTTTTTGAGATAGCACCAGATAGATTTCCAAAGTGGCTGTACTAGTTTGCATTCCCACCAGCAATGAAGGAGTGTTCCTCTCTCCCCACATCCTCGCCAGCATGTGGTGTCGCTTGAGTTTTTGATCTTAGCCATTCTGATGGGTGTAAGATGGAATCTCAGAGTTGTTTTGATTTGCATTTCCCTGATGTCTAAGGAGGTTGAGCATTTCTTTAAGTGTTTCTCAGCCATTTGATACTCCTCTGTTGAGAATTCTCTGTTTAGTTCCAAGCCCCATTTCTCAATTGGGTTATTCGGTTTGGTGGTGTTTAATTTCTTGAGTTCTTTATATATTTTGGATATTAGACCTTTGTCAGATGTAGGGTTGGTGAAGATTTTTTCCCAGTCTGTAGGCTGTCGCTTTGTTCTCTTGACAGTGTCTCCTGCCTTACAGAACTAAGGCACCAGCCAAGAACAATACAGGAGGTAAACTTTAAACCCCTTCCCAGATCTAGCCAATGGTCAGAATATTCTCCACAGTTGAGTGGAGAATGTGATATGACTTTCTCACATACTATGGTGCCTCACATTTGACCATGTCCCCTGGAGGGGGAGACCTGGTGACACTCAGAGGAAGAACAGCAGGTAGCCAAGAAGAGACTTTATACCCTATGAGAATATATAGGGGGAGGTAATCCCCCTCAGGAACAGTCATAGGGGAGGGGAATAATGGGAAAATGGGGGGGGGGAGGAATGGGAGGATACAAGGGATGGGATAAACATTGAGATGTAAAAAGAATAAATTAATTTAAAAAATCCAATATCTTTTAAAACCTAAAAAAAAAAAAGAAAAAAAAGAAAAAAAAAAAGAAACTCTTTTACATGTTTGCCCCAAGCTCTTTCCAAAGTATGCATTCCACAATTCTCTTTGGCATATCTACTATAGAATATGATGCTTGAGATTTGGTCAGTTAAGTTTTGATAGGAAAAAAAGTGAATGAATATAGGAAGCAAAGAAAAGGTAGCTTCGGTAATTGATGTGAGGTCAAGGACATCAGAATGCTAAGTCTGGGCTTTGGCTTATTACCATCCAGTTTTCACACTGTGCTTCTCTACATACCCATGGTCTTTTTAAATGCTTAATAATCATAACAGGATGACTTACTACACTCAAATTCAAGGTGAGAAAACAGATTCTGAGAGGACAAGGATGGCACACAATCTCACAAAATGAGATTGGGTTTGTAATATACAGGTGTTGGGTTATCTGTGTCTGGTCCGCAAGCCTATAACTCATCTTGCAAATGAGGAATGATCCTCTCAACCCAATATCATTGTGTGCATCCCATGTACAGGCTTATCAAGCACATGAATGGTATTTTCATGGCATGGAAATGAACTTGCAGAAATTAGGATTATCTTGTACTGCAAGGTCTATTATTCAACTTGGAGTTACCATTGACCCTGGCACACTGAATAGATACATTCAAATGCAGTAGCTCTGTAGAATGCAGTTATATTTTAATCCAAATTCCTTTTGTCACAAGTGAAACTCATTTCTTTTTCTTTTATCCTCAAGACAGAAGGGAACTATATCTGATGATCTTTCTTTTAATAATGCAAATTCTATCAAAATTATAATTTGCACTACCATCTCTTTATACATATTATAAATATAATAATACATATTCTCTGTACACTTAGCACTGAGCAGCCTCTTTATTTAAGCTTTCATTCTGTATTGCTTTTTATATAGCATCTTTTCTCTGAAGTGCTCAAGGTTTTATCCAGGAACTTTTAAACTACAAACATCATTCCACCATAATGAGTCTGGTTCCATCTTCTACAGGAAGAGAACAGAATATCATAAATTTACCCAGAAAAGGACCACTAACCTCAAACAAAGTGAGCTTTTAAGAGAATACAAAGACAGAAAGAGAGGTGAGTGGCAAAAGGAAGATAACAGGGAGAAAGGATGTTTTCACAGTAGGGTACAAGAGGGAAACAAGGCAACCACATCATTTATTTCCAATGAAGTTCATCTGTTGTGTTGGGAGCCTGGAGTGTGTGAGTGAGGAGGTGGGTAGGAATGTACGTCCAGAGCTATGGCAGAAACAATGCAATAAAATGTAAATTCATCCAGTCATTAATAGAAAATAGAGAAAAGATTAGATTTAAATGAAGTCAGAACTGTTTGATGGGAAGCCAGGAAGCTGGCATGATGAAGGACACTGGACGTGAGGGAATCTTGTAATATGGTTATCCTGTATTATATGGCTAATACCTGCTTATAAGTGAATATATAGCATGTGTGTCCTTCTTGGTCTGAATTACTTCACTCAGGATGATCTTTTCTAGCCCCATCCATTTGCCTGCAAATTTCATGATGTCCTTGTTTTTAATAGCTGCCTACTACCATTCCATGTGTAGTTTCTTTATCCATTCTTTGCATGAGGGATATTTGAGCTGTTTCCAGTTTCTGCTATTACATATAGTGCCACTATGAACATACTTGAGCAAATGTCCTTGTCGTATGGTGTAGCATCTACAGATTCAATGCAATTCCCATCAAAATACCAACACATTTCTTTTTGGGGGGCTGGGGGAAGAAAGGGAGAAAGGAAGGAAGGAAGGAAGGAAGGAAGGAAGGAAAGAAGAAAGACAGATGTTAGACAGACAGATGGACAGGCAGACAAACAAGCAGAAAGACAAAGAGAAGATAGATAGATAGATAGATAGATAGATAGATAGATACATACATACATACATACATACATACATACATACATACATACATACATATAATCATAGATGAATGGATGGATGGGTGGATAGGTGGATGGATCGATGGAAGGGCAGATGGCTGGATGAATGGATGAGAGGAAAAGGAAGAAGAGAAGAACAAGAACCATAACCATGGAGATAAGAGTAAATCTTTGAATCTAAAACCCATAGGAGAAGATTAGTTCTTTTTTATGTGTTTTTTTAATTTGTTCATTTTACATTCTATTTTTAGCCCCCTCCCTTGTCACCTTCTGATCCCACCACCCTCCCTCATACCCTCTCTCGCACTCCCCTAGTTCTTCTCCCCTAACATCTGACCTCAGCCTATCAAGTCATATTAACTGACTGTATCATCTTCCTCTGTGGACTGGCAAGGCTGTCTCACTGGAGGAAGTGATCAACAACCAACATAGTTCTTTACAGACCTTGAAAGAAAAATTCTCATCTTTATATGGAAAAAAAAAAAAAACAAGAATAGCTAAGACAAAACTGTACAATAAAAGATCTTCTGGAGGTATCTCAATCTCTAATCTCAAGATGTGCTATAGAGGAACCGTAATAAACAACTGCATGGCACTGGCATAGAAACATACTAGTGGATCAATGGAATCAATTTGAAGACTCAGAAATAAGCCCACACATCTACAGACACTTGATGGTCCTTGTATGATGCATCAGTGTCCACTGGCCACCCTGGGCCCAGATTTGATGGCTCTGTTGGTCTTCTTGTGGAGCTCCTGTCTCCTCTATGTCCTTCTATCCCCCACTCTTCCATAAGACTCTCTGCCCTCTGCCCAAAGTTTAGCTGTGAGACTCAGCTTCTGCTCCAATCCCCTGCTGGGTGGAGTCTTTCAGAGGACCCCTATGGTAGGCTCCTGTCCTGTTCCCTCTCTTCAGCAGCTTCCAGTGTCTATTCTATTTGCCCCCCTGAATGAGAATTACGCATCCTTCCTGGGGCCCTCCTTGTTACACATACAGACACTTGATTTTTGACAAAGAAGCCAAAACCATACAATGGTCTTGGCTTTTTGACTCCCAGCTTCACTCTGTATCCCAGGCTAATTGAAACTCTCAGGTCTCCTGATTCAGCTTCCTAAATCCTGGGATTGCAGGAATGCACTGGTTTCTCTCATCATCATTACTGTTGCTAAAACTGATTCACTTTTATCTAAGACAGAAAAGAAAAGGTAGGAGGAGCTTTGTCTTCTTATTCATCACCAATGTCTTGTGTTTAACTTTTCTTCTGTGTTTAACTCTCTTCTTGGAAATTATACTATTTCATATTTCATATTATTTAATGTTTATTTCTGTTCACTTATATTATGTCTGCCATGTTAGCATAGAAGCAGGAAGCAAACAGGTCTGTATTCTTATTCCTGCATCAAGGAAACTAGCCAGGAACACTGCAGAAACCAACAATAAAAAGGAATGAAACAATGAAATTGACACAGCAGATAGTTCAGGCTGCATAAATCTGTAAGTTGATATCAAAGGCTGTAAACAAACGTTAAAGTCCAAAGAGCACCTGGAAATCAGATATGACATGTGTATGTCAGTGCCCACCATGCACAAGCCATTTCCTATGCCACAGGGAACACAGTGAGTGGCGGCTGATTTATTGCTGATTGAAAGCTGCTTAATGAGTTATGACTGCTTAGCATAACAGAGAGGTGAGTAAATTTGAAGAGGGCCTGGTTGATCAGCAGAGTGATTTAAATGTTAGAAAATAGGATTTAGGATGAGAGGCTAAGGGAATTGGGGTGATTTAGCCTAGAGAAGAGTAGGGGGAAGATGTTACACAGCAGAGGAGGGCCAGCTGTTCTCCATTTTTTTCAGACTAATCCATGTAATGAAATTCAGGAGGTGATGTGTTAAAATAAATTCACTGAGGGACGTTAGGTTTTTAAACATACATTTGTATGATGACTTTGGGGGACTTTCAAATTAAAATTGTAGTGGAGAATTATAGTTGAAAAACAAAATGCAATGAAAATAACTATAATTATCTGGAAATACATATATGGGTTTAAATTAAATATAATAGTGTCACAATACAAGAGTGCACAAAGAAACCTACATATCGTGATTACCTGTAAAGCCTTCACTGATCAAATTAATTGTCTTCTCATTATTTCCAAGGTAACTGTGGTTTTGGTGAGATTTTGATATGGAAAGATTTGTTACAGGCTTTTCCCAGAAGATAAACTAATCTAAAACTTTATGCATAAAAAAATATGCAGAATAATTAATGCCACAGAGTTTGACATAATCTCAATTCTCTAATAAAAGTAGTAGGGTTTGATGGTTTGGAATAATGGTTTTAGTTCTCATCTCATTTTATGGAATTTACTTTACAAAACACATCAGTTATATAACATTATGAATGCATTAAAACAAATTGCAACTTCAAAATGTGTCATTTTATGAGTCTCTTAGTAAAGAATTATTTCGCAACTTAAAATCATCTCTATATGAATAATTCTGAGGCTATATACTTAATGAATATTTTAGAGCTGAACATACCTATGCAAAAATGTATTTTCTGATTGTTCCCAGAGGATGCATGTTTGCCTTACTGGTTTCCTAGGTAGGACTGTCTTTGCCTGTAGACTGAGGACATATCTCCCTAGATCTTGTCCAAAAATAGTTATTTTGATAACTTTACTACATAAAAATACTATCTGTCTCCTATTTCTATACCACACACCTGCCCTTGCAGCAAGCATTACCATTGACTTTGTATGCACCATTTTGTGGGAACTTCTCCAAAATCATGCCATTGACACTTAGCTTTGGTGTCATTCTGTCCCAAAATGTAGAGCTGTCACCAAACCACAGTTGTCTAATTTGATCAGTGACATATTTACATGCATGTGGATTTCTTTGTCTATTTTTCTATTGTGCTTAATATTACACCCAATTTAAACCCTTATATGTATTTTTAAATTATTATAGTTATTTCCCTTGTGGCTTTATTTTTCAACTGTATATGCCTATAATTTTTAAATGTTTCTGAGGAAATTGACATGTAACAGAGTAACAATCAGAGGAAAAGTTTAAATAGTACTTTTGGGGGAGCAAGCTGTGTATATGTATATATTATATATTATATATATATATATTTCTGAGACTCATGAGACAGGATTAGAACTAGATCATGTACAGTCGATCTTGGCTGGCAATGTTTGCCATTATTAATTAGCACCTCCTTCTCTGTCTTCTAGATGAATTTCAAAATATGGTGTGTGTGTGTGTGTGTGTGTGTGTGTGTGTGTGTGTGTGTGTGTGTGTGTGTATGAAATAAGCAAAATAAAGTCCCAAGAGGGCAAAATATTTGTCAAAAGAGGATGTCATGGCAATCTGACAATCTCTGGAACAAGAGAGGAGGATAATGAGTTTGAGGACAGTCTAGATTACTCAGTGAAACCTTATTTCATAAAGCCAAGAGCTGGGGCTGCATTTTACTAGCATGTATAAGACCCCATATTTCACCCTGGAGAGGTGGGCTTACCCTAGGTTAGGCATACAGGAGATACTCAGTATGAGTGAAGATGCTGAATTGTGCATCTTTTGAAAATGTTCAAGCTAAGTCTTAATCTTTTTATATGAAGACAATAGACTTTTGAATTCTAAGTGCGTGTAGGAAATGTGCTTTTCATGTTTTTCCCATTTTCTTTTCTATCATTTGTTTTTATTGTCAGAATTTTTTAAAGATTATAATATAATTACAACATTTCTCCCTTTGTTTTCCTCCCTCTAAAATTTATCATATACCCCTCCTCACTCTCCTTCAAATTCATGGCCCTTTTTCCCACTAATTTGTATTGCACGCATATATGTATACAGTTTTCTATTCCTAAACATATAGCTTGTCCTGTCCATATAATATTACTTTTATGTATGTTTTTACATCTGACCGTTTGTCACTGGAAAAGCAATTGGTGTGTCCTTTATGCTCCCTCCTGTAGGATTCAGTCCTTTACAAACCTATTTTATTTGAGGTCCGTGAATGCTTATACCTCCCTTCTAACCCTCCTAACTCAGATAGGAGAGAAAAGGGGTTAATGGGGATAGGAGAAGTAGACCTCTTTTAGACTCGGTTCCCTGGGGCGATTCCAATCTTCTTTCTCAGAATTTCAGAAGACTCATTAAACAGCAAATTGGAAATTCAGCAAAAGTGACTGCAACCACAGCAGCTGGAATCCAGAACAGCAACCAGAACCCAGAACCTGAAAGCACCCTCTGGTGTGTTTCTTTCTAAAAGCATCTCAAAGTGATAAAGAGCCAAGCCATGTGAAGTGATGTAAAAGCTAAAAACCAAGCCTCTAGTTTTGGGCTCATAGATATCTCCTCTCAGAGTCTGTACCAGATGTTTATCAGGTTTATCAGACCATACTCCTTCAAGAGGCAGTTCCTCTTCTATAAGACAAACACACCACATGTCCCCAACAAGTCTGTTTCCAGCTGATAAACAATGTACACCCTCGAACAAATCTGTTTCACAGCCCACACTTGGGATCAAAACAAAAACAGGTTTATATTCACTACACCCTCCCTAGGACTAGTTTTCATGGTGCCACAAGGCACCATGCAAGGATCCAAAAAAAAGGTAGGTAACCAACACTCCTATCCAGTTAACTGGCTCCGTTGTGGCTAGTAAGGCAAGATAACTGTAAGTAAGGTAAAGTACTAGCACCATAACTTGGCAGCAAACAGTAACTCTATAATTGGACTTAAGACCTGTTCATCAAGACCATGCCTGGTACTGGGAACCTAGCTAACCACTCAGCATCTGTGATGTCAGCACCACTGAAGGAGAATCTACAGCTACTCATTTACTAAGCCATCATTTTTCCTAACAACAGTTCTTTTATGGCATTCTTACACTTCCATTCCAGCTTTGATGTTGGGATAGAGGGAATAAAATGGCCGCGACACCCCATATTGTTTTACATGCAGTTAATCTGGTATGCTAACTCCCCTGTGAGTGGCTGCCGTTTAATAATGCATTTTCAGAGAAGTGTATTTTTACATTGTCCACGTCTCAAACACAAGATGGTAAAACTCCCACCTCTGAGTCTGCAAGCTAGCCCTGTGTACCCTTCCATGTTCGAGGCTCTTCTTCCAAGCATTGTGTAGTTCCTCAGCTCTACTGATAGACACAGTGCAGGCAGCACCAGTTCCCAAATCTGGAATACTCGATTTGGAACTCAAAATATATTTTTAAAATATCCTGACTTCATACTTATTCGTATTTTAAGAGTAAGTTACAGAATAGTATCACATCAGAGTTTCATGTCTGCAAACAGAAAATAAAGGGGAAAATTCATCACACTGATGCATGTTTTTCCCTATGAAATCTGTTCAAAACAATTTGTTTCCTCGAGAAAATGATGTGAGACTTGGTATTGTTAAATGATGGAGAAGGATAGATACTAAGTCTGTGGGTGATTTCCAGTACCATAACATTTTACAGTACTTTGGAATCTATATGTTAATTTTTATTGGAAGGGAGAGGAGTGTCAAAGGCTAAATACAATTCTGTGTCTTGTATATTTTATCATAATATGAATAATAATTTTTGCAAATATATTTGAGAAATAATATAGTTTGACTTGTTGTTCCTTAAGAGTTTCTACATTACATAGTATTGTGGCATGTTAATTAAATAGTACAGGATTAGCTCAAAACAATTCCATGGGTATATGCATAAGTAAAATAGTATTAAGCAAAAGATATTTCACATAGTCATTAGAAGAAATTGTGGGATTGTGTTCTCTTGTACTGGTTAGGATACAAATGTATGCAGCAAGTTTATTGGGGAGTACTCTTCAGATTAAATTCTATGCATGAATAGCAAACGCAATATCAGTTAGGGGGAGAGGCTGACTCAGGCACAGTCATGTGAGTCCTTCAGGGGACCTTTGCAACACCAATGTTCCAAGATGCCTCATAATTAAGCAAGGGGCATGGTGTGTTTTGAATGAAAATGGCTCCCATAGGCTCATAAGGAGTGACAGTATTAGAAAGTATGGCCTTGCTAGAATAGGTGTGGCCTTGCTAAAGGAACTGTGTCACTGGGAGTAGACGTTGAGGTTTCAGAAACTCAAGCCAGGTCCAGTGTCACTCTCTCTTCCTGCTGCCTGCCAATCTGGATGTAGAATTCTCAGCTATCTCTCCAGCACCATGTCTGCCTATGTGCCACTAAGCTTCCTGCCATTAGAGGAAGTCCTAATTAAATGTTTTCCTTTATAAGATTTGCTGTGGTAATAAAAACCTAACTAAAACGGGGCCTAAGATGTTTTACAGTCATACTGATCATTAAATGCACTTGACCTTCCCCCATCAGGAGGAGGAGATGACCTTTTGTAAAGCATATCATTTTGTCAACTTCAAGTCTCATGATTTCATCCATACTCAAACATCTGATAGCATATGTCTTTATTTGTGATGGGAGATCTCAGTGGTGTGCCTCAGCATGCACCACAATGCTGTTTTTACAGAATGGAGGGGTTCATGTTATTTCTATTTTTTAGACTTAATTTCTCAGTTGTCCCCACAAATCTGAGAGGCACACCCCTTCCTTTATTCACTTATTTTACTTATTTGTTTGTTTGTTTGTTTGTATGTGCCTCCATGACTTCATGTTTGCCATGTGCATGCAGCTGCCTTCAGGAGGTCAGATCCTCAGGATCTACAGTTAGAAGTTCTTATGAGCTGCATGGTCTGGATCCTGGGAACTGTGCCTGGGTTCTCTGAAAGAGCAGTAAGCTGTCTTAACAGTTGAGTCATCTCTCCAGCACACAGCCCATCCTTTAAACTCAGATATTTAATGTTAGTTTCTTAGACCAACAATAAAAATCTTAGCTTTCATGGACTTGCCAATAAGGACTTACCAATCAGTACTTTTAAATAAAATAATAAATCCTTTTCTTTTTTCTTTTTTCTTTCTTTTTTTTTTTTTTTTTTTTTTTTTGGTTTTTTGTTTGTTTGTTTGTTTGTTTGTTGGTATTTTGAGACAGGGTTTCTCTTTGTAGCCTTGGTGATCCTGGACTCACTTTGTAAACCAGTCTGGACTTGAACTAATAAAGATCTGCCAGCCTCTACCCTCCAAGTGCTGAGATTGTGGGTGTGTACCACCACTCCCAGCTAAGAATAAAATTTTAAAACTCTATTTTCAGTGATGTTCTATAACCTCCTTGTTCCCACCCTATGTATGCAGGCACATTAAGACATTACAACAAAGATGTGTGTATGGGTATTTTGACTCATAAGTCTCTCTACAGCTTCTCCCACAATGGTCCCAGTGCCTTGTCTACAGAGCTGTGATCTAGGGGTATCCATGGGGTTCGGATTCTGCACAATCCATGGAGCTCTCCATTATGTCCAGTTGTGGTTTACTGTAATAATCTCTATTTGATGTGAAGACAAGCTTCTCTAATAAGGAGTGATAGTGACATTTAGCTGTGGGAATAAACATGAAATTTAGAATACAGTTAAGAACAGGGTTGGTCTAGAAAATAGTAGTACTAAACACTCTTCAAAGATACATGACCTCATTGTCATTAGGATCTTAGGAACATAGCTAGTACCAGGGATGATCCCCTTCTTGTTGAATGAACTTTAAGTCCAATTAGCCAGCTTTTGGCTACCAGTATGTGTGCACCATCTATTGTACTTTTGTAGCTATTTTGCCATGCTGGTCATTGTGGTTAATAGAAATCACTCCTGGATATAAGGATTGTCAGAGCCAGAATGCCAGAACATCTACTTTAAAACAATAACTAAACAATGGCAATAGCAATAGACATGGTAACACAAAAGGGAGAGAAATTTCATTGGGTCCCAATGCTAGGCAAAGCACTATAGGCAACAGATGACTGCAGAGAGAAGAGGTAGCCTTCCCCAGGCATTAGCCCCTAACCAGTTATCCAATACAATGGTGCAGCCCTGAAACCACATACACAAACACAACAAAAACAGACTACGCAGGTTACACTTATACATTTCTGCATACATATACACACATGCATATTTATGTAACAATAGCAATTAAAGTAAAAGAAACTATCAATTTGAGAGTTGGGAGGCATGAGAAGTATGGAACTGGGGAGAGGTTTGAGGGAAGAAAGGCAAAAAGTAAAATTGATGTCATTCTACTTTAATTAAAATGTATAAAGATTGAAAAATAAATAATTAAGAATAATCTGAAGGGGCTGGGCGTGCTGGCACAGGCCTTTAATCCCAGCACTCAGGAGGCAGAGGCAGGTGGATCTCTGTGAGTTTGAGGCAAACCTAGTCTACAAAGAGAGTCCAGACCAACCAAGGCTACACAGAGAAACCCTGACTCAGAAAAAAAAAAAATCTGAGGAACTGTAGGCTCCTTTAAGTTGCGAAGGAAACACAGCAATGTCAGATAACACTGCTACCTAAAGACAGTTCACAGTTTTAGTGTTAAAGCAGAAAACATTCCTATTGATAATGTGGTATCTTTGTGGGGCAGAATTGTCTTCATCATTTGGATGAAAGGCATTGTCATGCACAATCAACATAGAAAAATGTGTGGGTAGCAATGGCTAACTAGCTCAGTGCTGAAGTCTCAAAAGTTATATCCTTGCCAGCAGGTGCACAAGTCACATTAATAAGTGATTGTGATTTGTAAAGAAATAAAAATACCATTTTGTTCTCAGTGTAAGTATGTCATTGTTTTCAAAATTATGAAACACCTCACACATTTGCATGTCATCCTTGTGCAGGGGCCAGAACAATCTTCTCTGTATTGGTCCGATTTTAGTATATGTGCTGCCAAGGTGAGGACATTACCTTTTAAAATGGGAACAAGATGAGAACATTTTCTATCTCTGTCTTTTTCGTGCACACTAATAATGGCATGGATTTATAACCACAAGCGCTGTGAAATTACTGCATCTTGATTCCTTGGTGTCATGGCATACAGAAGTGTGCAAACATGTTTTAATCAGGTGACAAGTATTAAGTGTTCCAAATAACAGGAGCTGTGTATTCAACAGCTCTTCAGGAATGGTACACCAGGCTTCTGGAGAAGGAAAGTGTGTTACACTAGAACGACAGTCCTACTTGTGAATGAGTGTGTGTATCTATCTGGAGAAATGGTATTAGAAGGTTCCAGTGAAGCAGAGCAAGCCAGCTTTGAAGTACATTATGAATTACAGTATGCTCTGCATTGAGATTTCATGCCCCACCTCATCCACCATGGTTTTCTTCAATATCCTCATTTTACATATCCTTCTCTTACTAGTAAATCACTTGAAAATTTGCTAAGCGAACTAACAAGAAACTCTCTGCCTCCTTCTTTCCTGTCCTATAGGAAACAACTATTTTTTAAAAGTTCAGACCACTCCTTTCAGTTACCTGCACATGAATCCCAGGCAGAGATCCCACCCTGCAGCTCAGCAACAAAGACAAGTACATAAAAGAGACTCTCAGACCCTGCAGAGCCACAAGTGGACACTGCTATGTTTTCTTTGTCCATTTTACCTATTATATTGTCTACTGCTCTTTCTTCCCCATATCAAATAACTCATATTGCCTCTCCATCCTCCTTTTTAGTACTTTCCAACATATAAGCAAGCATAAATCTTCCTGAATATATTTTAAACCCTTTCCTGATTATTGTATTTGCAGTCACATACCTGACTGAGTTCTTCAGTCTCACTATCAATGCATATATACATAAATATATATACATCCATATATATTTATATATATATATATATATATATATATATATATATATATATATATATATATATATATACACCCTGCCCAAAAGGTTTGCAAACTTACTTCTTTCTGAATGTGATCCTTGCTCCACTGAAATGACTTTCATGAAAGTCACTGGTAACTGCCACGTCAATACAGGCAGCCAACTAACACCATCCCCTTTCTTCCTGAACTCTAAGTGAGTGTATGATAGAGCTTCAAAGTAAGAATACCTCAGTTCAAATCAGGACTTTGGCACTATTAGCTGTGTGACTCTTCACAGATTGGTTAATCTTCTGCTATCTGACTTTACGTGCAAAATTAAAACTATAAAGGACTCACACAATAGAGTTGGTTTGGAGAGCAAATTAGAGAAATGATTTCTTATACAATCCAGAATGCAAATTGCATAAATATTAGTTCCCTTAATAATCCACCTCCTCCATGAAGACAAGCCTTTGGGGATTAGTAACATTATTATACAAGAGCAGATCCTTATGATAACTTTTTATTTTAAAATATCTTTTCAGGGATTTTTGAGCATAGTTTTTCTTAGAGTTGGGAGACTCCGTCAGGATAAATGATAAATTGTTGAACATTAAAATGGAGATAACATCATTTCCTCCCAGGAAGGCTAAACAGCTTTGGTGGCAGCCTCTTGAGAACACTGGGGATAGTGGTGGGGGGTTGGCTCAGCTATGAAAAACACCTGTTGCTCTTGTAGAGAACCCATGTTTAATAATAGACAGCACAACTAAGGTGATCACAATCATTTCTAACTTCATATCTACATGATTTGGTGCCCTCTCTTGAAGTACATAACCAGGCACTCATTTGGGTGCATACAAACATGCAAGCAAAACATTCTTATTCATAAAATAATTTTTAAATAAAAAAGCACTATGGATCTCCCGCTCTGATGACAAGAGCTGGAATATGGAATAGTTGTGGGCACCATTTATACAGAAGCAAATTTAACCACTCCTGTTCTTTGTAGGCTGGTCAGGCACATATCATCTTCTGGCTATGTCTGACTCAAGAATTTCAAGTCTAATCTTACCATTCCTCATTGTTAGCTTACAGTTAAGAATAAATCTGTGACTTTTCAGCTTTGAAAACTAGGCACAGCATCCATGGTGGGACATTCTTGACACTGCCTTCCTCTTCCCTTCATGACACCTATAGTTTCTGCCATGATGGTGTTTCACAGAGTTCTTTGTGACCTTCTTTATCCTTCCTAATTCCACACAGCTCTCCATAGTGCTGATTTCTGTTCCCAACCCCCTGTGATGACAAAGCTATCTCTCCATGGTCTAGAACTTTCTCCCTATGATGAAAATATATGCCAAACTAATTACTCATTTGACTACCCCCCCAGAGGCTCTCAAATCCAGCACACTGAACATAAAACTGTCTACTGAAAACTTGTTTCTGCCTTAGACTCCTCTGTGTAGGTGTTAGAGCACATTCTTCTCTTAATGTGGGAGTATAGTGACTCCTCACTCATCTCAATATCAGCCACTGTTTATTTCTTGTCTCGATGCTGTGACAGCATAACTGATAAGAATTCGCTTAAAGAAGAAAGGGTTTTATTTGGCTAGCAACTTCAGAATACCACATACTTTGAGGCATGGTGGGAGGAGTTGGATGCAACTGATCATATTGCATCACAGGAGATAGATAAATGCTGTGCTAGCTTTTCCATTACTTTTGCATCTTCTTTCAATATTCCCTTCCCGAGACACACTGAATTTCTCTGGGCTCTAAGTCTTCACTATTCTCTAACTCCATGCAATATTCTCACTGTTTCTTGTTAAAACAGCCATGTGTCCAATATTTCATTAGACAATCGGTTTTTATATCATCTTATCCACTAAGATGAGAATTAGGAAATGGAAGAATTTGCTAATTACTTTAATGTTTAATGGTGTGCTGTGATGATAAATCTGAAAAACAATCAATGCTTTAATACTATTAGGAAAACAAAATGTCTGCCATGATGGTTTCCTCTCAATCTACAGGGAAAAAATAGAGTTGGTTATTAAGGAAAATATTCAGGCATTAAAAAAGTCTTCAATTAATGTGATTAAATTAACTTAATATAATAATATAACTAAATTAATTAATTGAGATCTCTTGGTCACACTGATGTATCTCTATCCCATGTCCAATGCCAACTATACAAAAGTACTAAGTAATGTTGGTAGCAAAATTAGTTTTAAAGATACAGGTGATTTTACTCCTAGGTATGATGGGAAATCTGCTGCTACTCCATCAGAAAAGACCTGCTAGAAACAAGAAACAGCTCATTGAATACATTAAAGAGTAGCTAAAGACACAGAGAGAGGGGGGTGGGGACATCGATGCCAAAGGACTAGAATTTCTCTACAGATTTTAGCGTTGGTGTTAAAGAAGAAGTGTGTGAAGCAAGTTCATTTTCTCTTTCAATTAAAGAAGTAAAGAACAGAAGAAACTCAAGTGCAGCAGGGAAAATCCCTGACACAGCAGGCAGAAATGATAGAGGAAAACTATCTTTATTAAAGGTGAAATCTACACGGATGAAGCAAAGTGCACAGAGAGAAAGAGCTCTGAGAAACAGAGAAGGGCTCAGGAAGTCAATGACAGCTTCTCCTGGGTGACTAGGAGATGTGAGGGTCTGGGATGGACTGAAATGGCATATTTTCCTCTTAATTTGGGGTTGATCAGTTTAAACAAAGAAGGAAAAGCTAATAGGTTCACGCTTCTCATAAACTTGTCCTTGTCCAGCCTTGAACTTCTTACTTTTATGGAACCCATTAAGTAGTCTTAAAGGTATATTTTCTTAAGTATATTATACAATTATATTAAAGTTCAAAGTTGGTATCATCAACATCTATTGGTATGTGTGTATTTATATTTATTTCCCTAATTTGAGGCTATATAGTTCACTTTTTGTCTGTCTTGTAATTTTCCACTGAATGGTAGATGTGACATGCTGACAACTTTATACTCTCCAGGTTACATTCTGTTGCTCCAAAGGAAATATGGCTTTTATGTCAAGCTACAATCAACCATTTAGGGTGTTTTGTGCTTGCCTTTTTCTTAATGACCAGCCCATTAAGGCTCTTCAGAACAGCTCTAGGTCATCTTTTCCATCACCCCTCAATCAGTAGCTCTTAAAGGTCATATTCAACACTGAGAAGTTGCCAATTTTCTGTTTGACATTTTGGTCTCTTATAGTTCTTTTCTGCTTGATTTCTTGGAAGATGTCTGTGTAGAAATAAAATTTAGGAAATGATAACTGCTTCTAGAAGTTACTTTCATCCTGATTTTAGGTTATATTTATTTGTGGTTCTCTTTTGCTGCAGTGTATTGGATCCTTGTTAGTCCTTCACTTATTTTTCTCTCAGGTCTGAAAGAAGTTTGCAAACCAAGTCATTTTTCTTTATGGCTATGCTCCAATGGCTAGCACTTAAAAGTAACAACTGCTTCTAATAAAGGACTGGAAATTAGATAGATTCCTGATAGGTACAAAGATGAGGTAAAGGGCCACAGGCAGATAACAAAGATAACAAACTTCTAACTTCTTCCTCACTCTACGGACCTGAACCCAAGGCCTTGCAGCTTGAGACAAAGACTTGGCAGATCTTTTCTTCTATCAGTATGACTCTCTGCAAGCGGCTCATCCAAGGAGTTCAAGGAATGAAGCATTATTCAAAGGCTCTTATTGTTAAGGACATCTTATATAAGAGATTGTATGCTTTCATAGTTTATCTGTCACAGGATCTATCCACCTAGGAAACAAGCCTTGGCATACTTGTTAAGGATAAATTAGCCTCTGCTAATGTGTGGGAGAATTACCTTCTTTTGGCTAATGCTGTGGCACCTTCCCTGGTTTGGGATCCAGGACTGTATAAAAAAGAGAAAGTGAGGTGGGGGGACAAGCATTCACTTATCATTGTCTGTTTTTTGACTGCACATACAATGTGACCAGGAGTCCTAACTTCTACTGCCAGGATGCCTTTTTAGTGATAAGCTATATCCCTACATTTTAAGACAAGACAAACCTTTCTTGCTTAAGTTGACTTTGTCTGAGTAATTTATCACATCAACAAGAAATGTGTTTAAAATATATGTCTTAGTAACTGATATCATGCCTCAAAATAAAAAGTGAAGAAAGAAAAAGCTATGGTGAATACTTGACATTCAACTCAGTTGTAGGGCACTTGCCTAACAGCTGAACAATTCAACCCAGGAACAATACTGATAGAAGTGAAAATTAATTGTATGAATTTCAAGCAGGATTGTTATAATAAAGATAAATGTTTAAAAAATATGCACAGCATTTGAAGAAGCACTTGACATCCAGCTATGGGAAACAATTTACTATGATGAACAATGTTCTTCGTTGTGCGAAGCTTGTTTTGTAACCTCACTTCTCCACCACACTCATGAATATTCTTTCCACTCCTACAATAAAGCCATCCCTATCTCTGCCCCAAGCTACACCCTTAGACAGCTCTGGTTGTTTGGAATATACCAACACCATCTCATCATTTGCAGGCAGATCTTTTTGTTTTTTGTTTTTTGTTTTTTTTTGGGGGTTTTTTGTTTTTGTTTTTTGGTTTGTTTTTTTTGTTTTGTTTTGTTTTTTGTTTTTTGTTTTTTTGAGACAGGGTTTCTCTGTGTAGCCTTGGCCATCCTGGACTCACTTTGTAGACCAGGCTGGCCTCGAACTCACAACAATCCGCCTGCCTCTGCCTCCCGAGTGCTGAGATTAAAGGCGTGAGCCACCACACCCGGCTACAGGCAGATCTTAACTTCCCAAACTAATTGCCTTCCTTGCTCATTTCTTTCTGTAAAGTCAATCTATTTCATTTCATGGACCTTCCAGTATTTAGTACCTGTCTCTTTGGCTACCTGATGGGTTTTTGTTGAGTTGTTCTCCCCACCTACTCTTCACTTGAGCAAAGATGCTGATTGTCTTACTTGCCATCATATTTTAGTGCTCATAAATAGTTAGTATTGCATGTAGGGTACACTCCATACTGCTTGGATAAACAAAACATTAGGTAGATATGTACATCACTGTTTTCATGGTCTAATGTCAATGACTCTCTTATTCTCAGAGACGTATACTCGGACTGCTCTCTTCTCCTCTTGTAGTTATCTGTGCTGTGCAACTGCCATGCACTTTGCTGCCTACATTAAAGCTTTGCTGTCACTTATTTTTGTATTATCTGAATTCATACAACTTTGGAGATGTAGCATATCTTATCACTTTATTTTTTAAGTTCTCAAAATTAGCTGAGTTCTTTGCTCCTATATAAATGTCTGAGTCCAAGAAGAGACTTGATACCCTATGAGCATATAAAGGGGGAGGAGATCCCCCTCAGTCACATTCATAGGAAAGGGGAAAATGGGAGGAAGAGAGGAATGGGAGGATACAATGGATAGGATAGCCATAGAGATGTAATATGAATAAATTAATAAAATAAAATTTAAAAAAATAATTAAGTGTCGGAGTCAATTTTCTGTTGTTATTAACTTAATAACACAGACATGTAATTTCTAAAAGCTAGTGGTCTTTTCACATATGGTTGTAGAAACCAGGTAGCCCTACAGCATGGCAATAGAAACACAATGGCCAAGAAAAAGCATCACATTTCAAGACAGAATCAGCATCTTATATCAGGCCTCTCTTGCTATTCTTATGACATGACCACTAATGCTAACAAGAAGAAAACATTCCAGTGATAGCAATTAAATCTGTAACTTTTTGAATATCAGCAGTTTTTATATTGTATCTCATCACATATCATTTTTAATGAATTTTATTGTTTAATCTACCGATTGATGGTTGCAGAGTCTACTATGAATTGATTGTAAGAGATCAAAAATGAATACATAGTGGCAAAATATACAAAATAAAAGAAATCCTAATAGTAGAAGGGAGAATAACATGCTTTGATCATTCAGACTGATTTTTTCAATACTTCATCAAGATTCTTCCTGGTAGAAGGGCTATAAGGGTCATTTTCAGTTCAATTTTCTCTATATTGAAACAAATAGGGTGTAATACACTAGCGATTGTCAGAGCTTTATAGTCTTTGACTCACTTCACTTTGGCTTATCGCCCAAACTGAAGCACTCTACTTAAGCCATAAGTAACAGAGTATGGTATTTGTTTTTCTTAAACAATCCAAAACCCAGAAGACCTCTCAAGTTTACTTAATTAATTAAATCTAAAATTTCCCCTAAATCCTTTCTGGCTGGCCTAGTCCAGATTGATCTGCTTCCAGCGCTTTCTATGCATCCCTTTTAGTTGTTGATATATTGATTACAAATAACTCTTCTGAAGATGTGCATTGAATACTTTTTTAATTTACCAAAGCAATTTAGTTTTTTAAAGCATAAAATATTAATATATATAGAATCTGTAAGAAGATAAACGCTTCAACCACTTACAAAGAAAAAATATAGATCCTATAAACAATATTGGAAAACAAAGTATAACAGAGCCAAGAAACTAAGGTCTAAGTAAAATAAAAGCTTTATGGGAAACAAAAACAAGAGCAGACTGACCACAACTTTTAAAATTGAACACAAAAGAAGAGTATTACTGTAGTTCTCAAAGGAAAAGCAAATTGTTTGTCAAAAGCAAAGATTATTCAACTTTATTGAAGCAACAAGTAAAGGATTACAGAATAGTATAATGGTCCCCAGATACATGGTGACAAGAGACACAGCATAAAAAGAAAATTGAGATGGGAGAGATAAGATTCCAATGTACAGATAAAAAAAAAAAAAAGTGAGAAAGAGAGAAAAGAAGCAAGAAAGTAAGGGCAAAAACATCATTTACTGAAGAGTAAAATACAAAGTAAGGAGAACTAGATAGAGAAGAGAAAAACCCATTTCTCCCAAGAGTGTAAAGAACAAAACGAAACTATTTTAAATCACATGAGTTGCCTGGTACAAGTAAAGAAAAAGATTATGGATACACATAGGCTAGAAATTGGGGTAAAGTGAAGTACCTGAGAAATGTAAAGGGACTTGTAATAACTCTGAAGGGCTTCATACAACTGGAAAACAAAGCAAGCTAGAATTGTCTGCTGACAAAATGACAACACTCTTGCTCAAAATGAGAAGGTAGTTACAGTGATTCATATGTCAAAGAAATTATCATTTCTAAAAAGTTAAACAGGCAGTCAGACATCCAACATGGGCAAGGCAGGGCTTTGAAGCTCCATGATAGTGCTAGGGAGGGGAAACTGGACTCCAAGAAAGTGAAGGTGACAGCACAGGGTAGACAAAGAAAAAAACAGGAGGCCAGTGTAAAAGAGAAAACTGAACAACCGCCAAAGTCTCATATTAGCAAAACTAATATTTCAAAGTTATAAGAAAATTCAAAATGAATGTGACAGATATAGAATATGTTTAAATAAATATTTTTAGGGGACAGAAAAAGCTTAAGGAAAGGAGGCATCAACAATGTCACATGGAATGCAGAGGATTACAAGGCAAGCAGTCTCCCAACTCTAGTAACAAATGATACCTCACTGCAACAAGAAGAGGAAGGCAAAGAGTGCAGGGTACAGAAATACAGCATCCCATGCACATGCCAAGCAAAGCTTCTTTTCTGATGGAGGAATTAAACCAACTAGAGAAAGTCAGGTTAAATAAGGAAAATATAAACAAAAGAAAAAGTGAAATGTGACTAATTTACACACGTAAGGACTCACCAAAACAACCTCTGTGAAGCTTAATACAGTAAACAGGCCTGTGAAGAGTAACAGACTGAAGAAGAAAATGGGGGTCATTTTCGGATGAAAAGAGTTTTTTCTCTCTCTTACTGCAAATCCAACTCAGTGCCAAGGGTGATAGATACCTAAATTTTAAAAAAAATAAGTGAAAATAAAAAAGATACAGTGGCTGTATGTTCAGGTAGAATACATTCTCTGTCCATGTGCAAAAATAATTCCACATATTGACAAAATGTAATGTTTCTGTATTAAGAATCATCATGAAGAGATATAAATGGCAACTTAAATTATAAGCTTTTACAGCCTCCATGACAAAGGGCTGCCAACTATAACACAAAAGCACCTCTACACAATAAAGAAAAATACCAGAATCAATGGGGAAATGGGTAATTCACAACAGAAGGTATACAACAGTCCAGAACCATTTTTTAACACTCAAATTTCCTTTTGTGTCAAAAAAAATGTAAGGCTACAACATTATCTAATAGCCTGTTACAACAACCGACTTGGAAAACATTTAAAATGACAGAACCGTAAGAAATATCAACACCTGTAATATCAAGTGCTCAGCAATAAATGAGCACATACTTGAGTACCTGAAGACAGAGGTGCTACTGTCTGTAACAAAAGTTAGAAACACATATCAAAGCCTAGAAATTAATTCAAGGTAGAAATCTACCTTAAGTAGAAAATAAGCCCAGGCCTGGCATTTCAGCCTATAATCTCCACTACTTGGGAAGCTGAGGCAAGATCACATATTCAAGTATTTCCTTGGCTACAGTGAGAGTTCAAGATGAGCCTGGACAGCTTAGTGAGATTCTGTCTCAAAATTAAGAGGTTACAAAGGGCTAAGGATAGAACTTTCTGGTAATGTGCTTGCCTGGTATGTGTGCCTCTAGGTTTAATCTTAGTACAATAAACAAATAAAAATTATTTAGTAAACATAATTGCAGAATTACATGAAATGATGATACATGAAGGGTTCCAATGTGGCAAGGTGGGTAAACAGATGATCTATAAAGATTGGTAAAGAAAATTATGTTATATGAACACTTTAGAACATATTGCTGTGGACAGGGTTTCAGAGACACATTACTTTGGCAAGAGAGGGGGTGGTGGAGAGAGGGAGGGAGAGAGAGAAGGAGGGAGGGAGGGAGGGAGAGGGGAAGAATGGAGGATTCTTTTTGTTTTGTTTTATTTTTTAATATTTTTATTGAAAAATAAAATCATTCATATTACATCTCAATTGCTATCCCATCCCTTGCATCCTCCCATTCCTCCCTCCCTCCCACTTTTACCTCATTCCCCTTCCCTATGACTACAGCTGATGGGGACCTCCTCCCCTTGAATATGATGCTAGGATATCAAGTTTCTTCTTGGTAGTCTGCTATCCTTCCTCAGAGTGCCATTGGGCTTCTTCATCAAGGGAACATGGCCAAATAAGGGGCACCAGAGTTCATGTGGAAGTCAGTCCCCAGACTCCGCTTAACTGTGGAGAATATTCTGTCCCTTGGCTAGGTCTGGGTAAGGGTTTTATGATGACTGCACATATTGTCCTTGGTTGGTGCCATAGATCGAGCAGAACCCGTGGGCCCAGACCTGCCCATCATAGTGTTCTTCTTGTAGGTTTCTAGGACCCTCTGGATCCATCTATTTCCCTATCTCCTATATTTCTCTCACCTTAGGATGTCCTCAACACTATCCCATTTGCATTCACTGTGGTACATTTACACTATGGAAGACTAATCAGCCATTAAAAGCAAGGAATTTCCGATATTTGTGGACAAATGGATTGAACTAGAAATGATCATATTGAGTGAGCTAACCCAGAAGCAGAGAGACTCAAATAGTGTATACTCACTTATATCTGGACACAAGGCCAAGGGGCATGTCTCATGAAAGTCTTCACTTACCAGGAAGGGAGGATTCCTTAAGTGGGTTCAAGAATGGAAAAGAGCAAAGGTGCAGAGAACAGTGCAGAGATGCAGGGGTGGGGGCTGCATGGACAATTAGAGAAAGTTCAAGATTCTTAGAAAATGTTACTAACCAGTCACTCTTCAGTAGCTCATAAAGACTGATGATCATAATATAGATTTTATAAAACTTAAAATGCCTTCCAAGCATTTTCCCACAGGAGCTGTCATGGAGCTGACTTCAGGGCCTTCTGCTTCGCTCCTCATCAACTGCAGTCCACAGTTTCCTGTGAGGTTCTAAAGCACATCTGGTTATAGTCCCAGGTTGCCCGGTTAGCATTTCTGTACCCTTTCTCTGAGTTTCTTTCTACCCAGATACCAACATACCTGATTCACCCTTTAAATATTCCTGTCCTGGTGAGGACCTCCTGGACTTTCATGTAAGCTGCAGTGTCTCTTGTCCAGTCACACACTGAATACGCATTCATGTGTTTCTTATTGCCACTTCTTCCTACATTTTTCTCATAAGGACTATCACTCTTAATACTGACCCTATATTTTATGTTTTATTTTTTCTAAACTTGTGTAAGATAGATGATTTATAGAGGCAAGCCTCTTCATTTCTATATTAAACTGCCAGGACTATTTCCTAACACAATCTATGTGCTTAATAAAAAGAATGAATATTTAAATGATGGAGAACTGGCTTCATGGAACAAGCCTGTAATCTCACCTATGCTTGAAACCAAAAGAGGAGGATAAAAGGTTCAAGTTTAAACCACAGAGGTAGTCCAGCTTGGGCAATGCCGTCGGAACCTGTCTCAAAATAAAACATAGGAAAATCCTGTGAGCACAGTTCAGTGTCAAGATCTGTAAAGCACTTCGATGCTGTGTGTAAGACCCTAAGTTCTGTCCCCAGCTTTGCAAAATATCATTTTTTGGAAGTAACTACAGAAAGATGAACAACGTACTATTTTAACCCTTACATAGAAAAATACTAAAGGAAACATGGTCTGAAAAAGAAATACTAGATATCTGCCACAGTGAAAACAATTTAGCCAGTTAGTTTCCTTTAGTTAAATCTATGCCAGACACAGAGGCAAAAACTGATGTGGAACTTGGGTTCTATAAAATCTTACTTAAGGAGAAAATAAGTTCCCCTTGCAGCACTGGAAGTGGTGAGGACAACTGTTCAGAGATATTTTCTGAACCAAAGGAAAAAAAGGATGCCATATTCTCAGGTAGAGTTATTATGGAGACATGCTGGTAGAAGACATGAGAGGTGAACAAAGAGGTTAATGAATACGATTCATATTGTATAATCCTTTTTTTGTTTCTCTTATCAAGACAGAGGCCCATGGCAAATGCAGGTCTCAAACTCTGTGGCACCACTTCCCACGTGCTCAGCCTACAGGAATATACCACCACACCACGACATGTTGCTTAATTCTTGTATAGACAGTTATCCACTAATACCATCATGGAGAGCAAAAAGCAGCATTGGGATAATTTAAGAGAAAACTGTAAGCAGCCACCCTGAGGGAACCACCCATGCTCATCATGATGGACTCTTCAAATCCCTACACAGTGCTGAGTTTTACTGAGATGGAACTGTATCTGGGCATGCTGAGGGCTATGTCTCCATGAAACATGTGAGAAAGACAATTGAGGTTTCCTAAATTAGGGCACATTAAGAAACAGTTAGTCTGGCCAGTTTATGACAACCAATAGCTAGGGATCAGCTAAATTGCAGACCTACAGAGCTGTGTGTGTGTGTTCTTATAAACACAGATTGCTACATGAGAAATCCCATTTGTCCAAAAACTGAGACATGAAGTTATGCTCTGTTCACCAGTCAGCATGCTGTCTTCTTTGCTCTGAAAAACAGGATTCAGAGCTATGCCTTGCTCCTCCTGAACTCTGAATACCTGTTCCCTCTATGTAATAATGAATGTGAATGAAGAGGAAAGATTAGCATCAGACCGTGTTTCAAAAAAAGGCATAGCAGTAGTGACTCCTTTGGAATGTCAAAATTATAAAAGGTTTACAATACTGAAAAGTAAAACCCAATTTTGTGCATTAGGAAAAAAGTCAAATATGTTGGAACTAGGGGAAGGGGCTGTGTCTCATGTCCTCCTAAAGTAATGTGATCTGCTAAAGCAAGACTATTGATAGATGCATGCAATGAAGAAAAAAAAAAAAAAAGGAAACAAGCAAACACCATAGGAGGTGAAAAGGTATACCAGGGCACATAAATCAGCCATGTTATGGGAACAGAAGGCGAAAGCTTTGCACATCTGCGCCAAGAAGAAGAGCCATATGCACCTGTAGCACATTGGGGAAAAATACAACAGACTCAGGCAAAACGACAGAAAGATGGCTCACTGGGGATGGCTTTTAAAGATCCTATTATAGATCCCAGCTTTCCCTGGAAGGAAATTCAAGGCATCTGGATCACATTGGGAACAGATGAGGCATATGGGGGAAAGCCGCCTCTGGAGTCAACACAGACATCTGTGGCAGGGCAGGAGGACTGGAGGAGGAGCTGCAAGGATGGACGTGCTGATAAGTGCTGTAAGCAAGGACGGTGTTCTTGGGAACGCTGTGGAACAGTAAATATCCTGAGTCTTCGGGTAGAAAGTGAGGGACTTTGTGAATATTGATAGAAGTGTGAACAATTGTTAGGAAGCATGGGCACAAATCGATCCTTAAGGGCCTTGTCAAAAGTGGGAATAATAATTTAGCAAGAAGAGAAGCTGATAAGCCTTGTGCCTTGATGATAACTGAATAATAAGAACCCCATCCCAACTGCATTTTTAAGCACATGAAAGGAAACACAGGAAAGAGAATCTAAGCACAGAGCTTATTTTGGTAAAGAGAGAAAGAAAAGAAATGCTTCCAAAGGAGAAAGGAAAAATCCAAAAGTAAACTTTGTAGTGCACTGGCAGAACACAGCGTGCATCTAGAGAACTTGAAAATAGTGTCTAAGTATATCCCTGGGCTAAATTGAGGAAAGTGTAAATAATGCATTCCAAACAAATATGAATATAATTTGGTCCTTATTGGCTAAGGTAGCTAAATTCTATCGTTAAATGTTCTATTTGCCTATTTTTTAATTATAAAAAGAAAAAGCTTATATGAGATATCCATGTACATTACAGAGAAAAATGAGATTTCTGATATAGTTTTAAATTATAATTACTTCATTTACCCTCTTCTCTTCCTCCCCAACTTCTCCCATACCCTATCATACCCTATTAAATTGATACCTCTTTTTCTTTTATTATTATCATTACAGATAGATAGATAGATAGAGATAGATAGATAGATATAGATAGATTGAAGATAGATAGATAGATAGATAGATAGATAGATAGATAGATAGAGTCACAAATATATGTGTATGATATGGTGGGCTCACCTCTTTTTACTTAACAGGTGGGAAATCACTATTCCTAGTAGGAGAAACCTATCCGAGTTCCTGGGGCTAGTGATGTCATTATCTTAGAAGACAACCTACTACCACCATTTTGCTAGGCCATCATCATTTCTACCTATATTCTAATATTTATCCTTATGCTCACCAATAAGCATAGGTTTCCCCTTCATCAAAAAGCTCCTCTTTACAGCTAATAGAGAGCACTGCTAGAAACCACAACTGGACATGATGCAGAGATCAGTGGATCATGGGGAGCCTACCTCCAAAACATCCACCTACAACACAACTCCCGTACCTCTCAGGAGAAGAGCAGAAAGATTATAAGAGCCAGAGGGCAAGGGAATGAGTTTTCTATAATATTCCTAGGTTGACATACCAGCTTCACAGAAGACACAGACAAATCTGAAATATAGAGCCAACCATGTACCTAAAGTATGAATCAATTTGTTTAATATAAAGTAACAAAAGTAAGTTTTGATAACTGTAATAAGTAGTTTTGTTTTGTTGGTTTGTTTGTTTGGGTGTTGTTGTTGTTGTTGTTCTTTTAGGGGGACAGGATAATTAGTTTTTTGTCAACTTACATGAGCTAGAGTCATTTGGGAAGATGAACCTCAATTGACAAAATGCCTCCATCGGATTGCCTGCAGGCAAGTCCATAGGGCATTTTCTTAATTAATGATTGATTTTGGCAAACACAGTGCATAGTGGTTGATGCTACATCTAGGCTGGTGGTTCTGAATTGTATAACAAAGCAGATTGATCCATCTATGATGAGCAAGCCAATAATCAGTGCTCCGCCAGGGAATCTGCTTCTGTTCCTGCCTCCAGTTCCTCCCCTGACTTTCTTCAATACTGGACCAAGATGTGGAAATACAAACAGAATAAATCCTTTCCTCTCCAAGTTGTTTTTAGTAGCAGTAAATCTAACTAAGAAAGCAATAGAAAAATCTAACTAAGATAGATATTGGTACCAAGAACGGGGCACTACATAAGCCTCAACAAGTTTGGAGAGGATTGTGGAAGTAGTTTGGAACAGTGAGCTGGAAAAGCCATTGAGTGTTCAAAACTTAATGAACTATTGTGGGGACTCGGAAAATAATGATGAAAGCAGTGTGTACTATGGAGGCCTGGCTTTCAGGGGATGTCTAGACCCTGCCACGGCTGCTCATGTGATATTTTGACTTATGAATATACTTCTGGGCAACTGAAACTGAAGAATCTGCCCTGATTAACAAAAGACAAGCACCACTAAAGTGGAACCTTTGTTTTTCTGGGAAAATTAATGCTGGTTAGCTGTAGCTGAGATATTATCAGTAAGAAGAAGAGCCTAGTATTATTGAGGATCCTAGACCTGGGAGTATTTTCTCAGAGTCACCATACAGAAGCTGTGGTCTGTATGAGACTGATGCTGTACTTCATTCTGGCAGCTCATTGAGTAAAATGTCAGAGTAACACAAGTGGCACTAGTTTTGAAGGCATGAAATATAGAGGCACTTTAATTAGGGATGCTATTACATATGCTAGTCATAAGATGTTATTAGGTCATAGTAGGGTCATGGAAAGTGACTGAGGATTGGGATTGTGTGGCTCAACTGGAGTCCCTGAAGAGTGAGTAGGAAAGGCCATAGGTGAAAACGTATCCCCTGCTGAATTAGAAGCCCTTTAATTAAAGGAGTCATTTAAGAAAAACTGAGGATTGGCACCATGTAGGAAGTTCTCTGAAGAGAGCCCACGAGAGGCTATTGGTTCATCTCAGTTGCAGAAGAAACACCAGAATTTTGGAGATCCTAATACCATGAGCTAACAACCAAAGAAAGTAGCAGCTATGGAGTGAAGACTGCTTAGGCCTAGGAGAGAAGGTATGTGTGTTCTGAGTCAGAGAGGGCAATGGAGCTTCCAAGGCCCTTTGAAGCCCACAGTATCATGAATTGATCTCAAACATCCAGCACTGAACATATTACACTGTTGAATTTTTGGTTTTGCTTTGGTATGATTGTGACTGTGCTATGTCTCTCTCATTTTGTAGTAAGAAAGTATTATTTTTTGTACAGGACTCCAAATTTGTTAGACTTGGGAATTGAGAGAGACATTTGATATTTAAAAGATATTTTGGATATTTTAGAGAAATGTTGAACTTTGAAAGAGTTATGTATATTTTAAAGAGACTTAACTTTTAAGGTTTCTGAGTTTTTAAAAATTATGGGACTTCTTAAAGGTGAAATACATCTTAAAGGTGATGTTCATATTAATATTAGATTTAGGGGGATAAACAAAAAAGAAAGGTTATGGTTAAATTGATATGTTATATGTCATGTAGACAATTAGTCAATTGTACTGGTAAGTTTTTGTCATCTTTATACAAGCTAAAGTTATTTGAGAAGAGAAACATCAACTGAGAAGAATGCCTCCAGAAGACAGTCTGTAGGCAAATCCAGAGGCCATTTCCCTATTAATGACTGATATGAGTTGGCCCATCCCACAAGTGTTCAGTACCACCCATGGGACGGAGGCCCTGAATCATGTAAGGAGCAGGCAAAGCAAACATGAGGAACAAGTCCATAAGCAATACTGCTTCAGTTCCTGCTCCTAGGTTTCTGCCTTGAGTTCCTGCCCTGACTTTTTTCAATGATGATGGACTGTGATGTGAAGTGCAAATAAAATAAACCCTTTCTTCTCCAATTTGCTTTGGAAATCGTGCTTTATCACAGTAATAGAAATCCTAACTAAGGCAATTACAGAAACATAAAAATCATGACTATCATAAAAAGTCACCAATTTTTTTTTATTCTGTGCATCAACACTTCTGTTACAAAATGTTTGTGTGCAAAGTAACCTATAATTGTAGCATTTTGAATTTGTAGCTACTGCAAATCAGAGTCAAAACATAACTACCCTGGGACAGTGACTGGGAAAGTAACTCGGTGGAATGTAAGCCTGTATTTCTTTTTTTTAATTAATTTTTTTCTTCCATTTTTATTATGCTTCTTTTTTAACATATACATTATATTATTACACATAAATAAAATAAACTACATACAGCACAAGAAACCACAAGACAGTCAGAAATTATATAAATCTTATATTCATAGTGACTTGGCTATTTATATTTGGCAAATTTGAAGTAAACATCTTTCCTACCTTGTTGAATCTAAAATTATGAATGAAAATCAGTATCTATCATATTGCATCTCTATTAACTTAAAACATCCATGTCTAAAAACATCTTAACACTAACCAACTAAGGGTAATTGTAAGACTAAACTATCTGGTATTCAACCTCATCAGAGACTTGAGAATGAATAAAACTTAATTACCTGAGTGAACCAGAAGTGCAGGTTAGCAGCTTCCAAAATAAAAAAAAAGACAGAGACAGTTTATCCTGAACAGTCACCCAAAACTCTCTATAACGTTGGAGCATCATATTCCCCCTTCTATCCCAATATATCTCACAGACATATTTGCAAGACAGGAACTATGAAGAACTTGCTTACCTTGTCTTGGCAGAGTTTGGCCTTCGGCTCTGCCTGCATCCAAGCTCGCCCATTTTTAGGCAGAATTCTGTCTGTGTCAGAAATGAGGACATTTTGCCCAGTGGCTGGCTTGCCACATTTGAAGTCATCTCCATAAGGAGGTTCTTTGATGCTCATCATCTTCCTTGAAGTAGGTTGGGTATTGCCAGGAGTTAACTTGTCTTGTTGCCAAAAAATCTTTAGAATAATAAAAAAAAATCTTTAAATGTCTTATTCTCTAGGTCTCTGAGGCTTTTGAAGACCTTATTTCACTATTTCACCTCATATATCTATAGAATAATATTTATCTTTTAGACCCAGGATATATGTTCTTGTGAGAAAATTAGACTAGTATGTGACATGACCATGATTTGTTCAAGAAACAATTAGGTTGTATTAGAAAATTATCCTAAATAGCCTGCAGTACCTCTTTCAAGGTATTGAAAGCAATCTTGCATTATAATTGAGTTATATGGGCATAATACCTCATATTTGAGTAGTATGCATATATACATAATGTGTGTGAAGAATAATCTTAGATTTGATTTCTATACCAATGTATCAAAATTACACTTATTTTGCATCAATATACAAAATTCTACAGCAATGAATTATAAATAACCTTATTTGTCAATAGCAATTAAGGCCTTGAGTTGAGGAGTAGATTCAATAATCTACCTTTTGTTCTATCATCCCTCTATATTTCTATATCCCCCTTTCTTTCTTTTCAGCTGCTATCTCCTTACCTACTAAAGATGCTTGTTTTCATCAGGAATTGGTTATAAGTTATTATTGGTCTTCTAGAGAGAGAAAACTAGGTTAGACTCAGGGAAGCTTGCAATTGTATGTTGACATACAAAAACAAAAGTTGGTTTAAGGAAGCAGGAACCTTAAAAGTTCAAGACTATAAAGAGACTCTGTGTTTCTAGTGCAAACAATAAATAATGCACCACGGAGAGCACACTGCTCTGTCACCTGGGTTAGCTACCTTGAATAATAGCTAATCCCTGGAGCCTGAGCTCTGCCTACATCCTCAGACTCCCTTCTCCTTCTTGGGACTATACCTTATTAGGGGAAAGCATTGTCTTTTCCATCACAATTTACAATTTCATTGTTGAGTTTTTCCCTATATATCTCTTAGGCAATAGCCTTAAAACTAACCTGGTTGACTTCTGTCTTGCAACCCTCAACACATATCCTTGTAAGTGACCAACTATTATCCTTTCTGACCAAATCTCCCATAAGTGAGTTTGTCATTAATAGTTTCCTCTCACCTATTAAATAATCTAACTTAGTCTTTATAGTGTGATACAAGATGTTTCACAGCCTCTTTTTATCCACTTCCCTTATACAACTCATAATAGTTGTCCAGCTCATGCTTCTTCAATAATACCAATTATTGTTAAGGTTTATTGTCCCATGACTTAATGCTCAACAGATACTCACCATTCCATTCATCAGGAACCTCTTCCCACCTGTCAATCATTTCACTTAACATCTACTCAGAGTTGGCTTTCCCCATGAACCATCTCCCTATATCTTTGCTTAAACATCCCTTCTTCTATCTATCTGTATGTTCATACTTATGTGAACATCAAACTGGAGATTAATGAACCTCCATTTTGTGAATGTGAGTTATAATCATGTTCTTTCTGTCTTTTCTGTCTTAATACAGTCTTATGCATGAAAATGTTGTTCAAATCAGATTACACTATTTCATTTTGGACATATATGGCATGAAATAATTTGGTAAAATTAATCTGGTAGAAGTGGAAATGTACTACAAAGTACTTATCTCAGAAATGAGACCTAAGTAGTATTTCTCTATGTCACATTTAGAAATTATTCAAAATTAAATATTCAGGAACAAGTGCCAGAAATATATGAGAAATGTCAAATTTTGAACTGTTTTAGCTTGTTTCAAATTACAACAAAAATCCCACAAGTGAAATAAGGAAATCAGGTAACCATGAGATTAAGAGTCATTACCAATGTCAAATAGATGGTAATTGGTGAAGGTGGTATGTTAACCCAAAAATGTAACCTTTGTTTCTGTGCTTTTTACCTATTATACTATACTGAGCATCAATTAGATATAAATTTTTATATGAAAACACATATTCTTATGCATTTCACACTGGACAGCTTTAAACAAATCTCTTCTCCTTCTGCCTCTCTAATTGTCATTGAATAAACCTATTCACACACACACACACACACACACACACACACACACACACACACACACACACCACATATACATTTATCCCTCTGAACATGAGATTACTATGTGTAAAAAATGGTTTTTCCAAATAATGTTAAGGCTAGAAAAAAAACAAGAACAGAAAATCCCCAATGCATTAGATAGGTTTATAAAATCTCTACATATTAGAGAGTAGACACCTGATTTTCTTACCAAATGCTCAGCATCCCACTCTAAAAGTACAAGGAAAATTTGCACCCACCATCTCAACACAAAAACTAACACATGAAAATATAAGAGAGTTCACTGAGGACAGACACAGCAGCATAGAAAAAAAAATGCAATCAGCAAACTTAAGTTAAAAATAACAACCATAAATAAAAGTACACAGTCCTGAAAAAAATGAAATGTGGATGCCCTAAGGATATAAAGATGTCACAAATGGAATGCACGCTGAAAAAAAATGTTCCTCCCTAAACACATTAAATGGAAAGACTGTCACATACCAGACACATAGACAGGAAAAGATGTCCTGGTGGGGTAGAGTAAGGATCCTACTCCTACAGCATATGGTGATAAAAAATGAGATACTCGAAACAAAAGAGGAGACTGACTGACCTATGTGTCATAAAAGATGGCACACTTGAGATGCTGAGAGGAAAAGACAACTTATCAGAGAAGTTAGAAGGTGAAAGAGGGAATGTTTTGCTCTTACGGAGACAGCTGTTGTCTTGTGAATCGCTCTTCGGAGTCAGCTCTTGCTGAATCTTTTTTTGCCTTTTAAGTTGGCGGGTAAGCCAAAGGAGTTATAAGAAACCCTCCTGAGGTTGTCTATTCTTACCAGCATCCCCCTTGTTTCTCCTGGTCACATTTAATAATTCATCAAAACAAGGTTTCCAAATCTGTTAATAATAGCAATATAATTTTTATTTCTAGAAGCAAAAAAGAGATCGGAAAATACCCAAGCTAGTCTAGAAACATACAAATGAAGGTGTTTTCCCTGAAGTAGTATGCTGTGAGGTCCCTGCCATGTTTGCTTTAAGATACTGATGATCTAGTGTTTCTTCTTCCATATTATATACACAGTGTTCACTGCCAAAAAAAAATCCTTCCTAGTAACTTAATTCCTAGAAATTATCTGAGCTTAGACTTACTGTGAAAGCAGAAAAAAAAAAAACTCCTAATGAGTCCAAGGCACACAAAATCTTCAAAAATCCAGGCCCAAATGATTTCCAAAGAATAATTTTATTAACCTGAATAATAAATAATGGATGACTATCTCACAAAATGCTTCTGTAGAAACTTTAAATAAAACAGATTTCTCCTGATGGCTTAGAGAAAATTTCATGCTGATCTGAGCTTGTGCACTAACTGTAACAAGAAGCCATGACTTGAAAGGCTGTGGATGCTTCAAGCTGAGGAGCAAGAAGGAGGTATCATTCTGTCTCTGCTCCTTACAAGTGGTGTCATCTCTGACAGCATACCTTCTGTTACCTCTATTACTTCCTCTGTGATATCAGGATATTAATGGCAGAGGTACTGCAGGGTGCTTTTAAAAACGATATGAATTAAATCTAGAAAGCACACCGAGAAGGGTTTTTTACATGCATACTTGATATTAGAATCATCATATATGACCTGTCATAACAGTGCCCTTAGCTAATGCCTGGATATATCAAATGCCTAAATAAAACATGCATGATTCTTAAAAATCAAAATTTCTCCCATCTAATGACTTTCCAGTCCCAACCCTGCTTAGCTTCTGAGAACAGACAAGATTAGGTGTGTTCGGGGTGGTATTCACTTATTTGTGGATATTAGCTGTCAAGTAAAGGATAGCCAAGATATAGTCCACAGAACTACAGAGGGTAGATATAGGGTAAAATACTAGAGGGAATAGAAAGATCGCATTAGAAAGGAGGAATAGAATAGACAGTTACAGATGAATGGATGGACATGATGGTCTAGAATGGTAGGGTCACATAGGGATGTGACAGGGAGCGGGGAAGTAGGAGAGAATGTGGAGAGAGAAAACTAAAATTAAGGATAATTTGAGAAGTAGCATTTCCTAAAGTATATACATACGTTAAGGCAATATAAAATAAATTGACAAATAATGGGGGAGACAGTGACCCAACTGGGAATCTCTTGTCACCAAATGAAGCTTTCAGCACCAGACTTGGGGTACATATAATTGACATGTTGACTAAAGGAACCCCAGGGAAATCTTAAAACAATGCAGAGTGTTGTCAAGACCACATGTTGCTCTTCACAAATGGAAAGCAAGGTCCTATTGCCAAAAATGCCTACACAACTCACTAAACACTAAAGGTGTCAAGCTGATGTCTACATAGAGACTTATCTTCCAGCATCTTTGATACAGGAAGGAGCTCTGCATGCTAATAGAAAAAAAAGCATAAACAAAAAGCCAGCAACAACCCCCCTGATCTACAATGGTGCCCTGCCTGTAAGATACACTATAGCAATTGAGGCACAAGGCTTGTGAGAATAACTTACCAATATTTTATTTTACTCAAGGCCCACTCCCCAAGATGGAACTCATACTCAACACTGCTTGGATGACTAACAACCAGAGACTACATAGCCGAGGGACCTACGAAGAAACCAAGCACTACTGATCTAAATAAAAATTATTTTTTAAAAAGTACTAATAAAATGACTCCTAATGATATTCTGCTATACTCACAGATCAGTGCCCTATTCAACCATCATCAGAAAAGCTACCACATGCAGCAAAGGTAACAAATGCATAGACTCAAAGCTAGATATTACATAGAAAGTAAGAGACCTCGGATCTCTAACCCTAAATGTGATGTCTCCAGCAAATCCCTCCCCTCACAGCTCAGGGAACCCCACAGAAGAGGCAGAAAGAATGCAAGAGTCAAAGAAGATGGAGGGCACCAAGAAAACAAGATCCTCTGAATCAACACAATCAAAACTCATGAGTTCACAGAGAATGGAGGAGCAAGCGCAGAATACGCACGGGTCCTCCGCACTTGTATGGTCTCCAGTTTAGTGTTTTATGGGATTCCTGAACATACAGGTAAGTGGGTTCCTGACTCTTGTACCTTCTCTTGGGCTCTTTTCCTTCTGTTGTAAATCTTGTCCAACTTCGACGTGATCGCTTTTATTTTATCTTATTATATTTTATTTTGTTGTTTTTTCAGTGAGTGAATGAATGAAAACCTAACCACTAGGTTAAAGGTCAACTAACAATTGAACTGCAGTTTATACATACTGGGAAAGGAAAACTCCCTTTTCTCCTATGGAATCTCAGTGGGCATATCAACTGCTCCACGGCACAGCTCACGTTCAGGAGTAGTTGACTAACAGAACCAACATTTTGGATTCCACAGCTTTGTTTTGTGTGTGTTTGTTTGTTTGTTTGCTTGTTCTGTGTATGCTTCAATTTTGTTAGTTTGGTGTTTTGTTTCTCTCCTGGGGTGATGTTGTATATTGTTTTCTATGTTTTAGGCATTTTTGTTGTTGTATTGGGCTTTTGATTGTGTTTTGAAAAAGAACTTAAAGTGGGTTGTAGAGAGGAGAAGAGGATCTGTGTGAATTTGTGAGAGTAGAGCAATACGATAAAAATACATTTAACTTTTAAAAAAGTGAAATAAGAGCTAAAGATAAGGCTCAACATATACAGGGGAGGAGGTCCCCCTCAGTCACAGACATAGGGGAGGGGAATAGGGCATAAGGGGGGAGGAATGGGAGGATACAAGGGATGGACTAACCACTGAGATATAATTTGAATAAATTAATAATAAAAAAGGGAAAGAAAGAAAAAGAAAAAGGAAAAAAAGATAAGGCTCAACATTAAAAGCACTGACTGCTATTCATGGTTCATTTCCCAGCACCCACATGGCAGCTCACAACTGTCGGTAACTCCAGTTCCAGAGGATCAGACACCTTCACCTCAATATACATAAAATAAAGTTAAAATTAAGTACCCTTTCAAAAAAACATATTTTTAAATGTTTTAAATAGTAAAAAATAAAAATGTCTGTAAACCACATTTTCTTCATTAAATGGACAAGTATAAGACAACCAAAAAGTTACATTAGGGGAATGATTGACTCCTGTGACACAAAGCTCAACTTATAAAATGATTTCAAATCTTAATGGATAATTTTGGGAAAATGTATGAAAATGAAGACTGACTATTTCTATGCAGTATATGTTATATAAATATTATTTAGTGTGTACAAGAACGAGAAAGTTACTCTCAAGGCACATACTTATAGAACCATGTAGAGATTCATACCTATAAGACATAAACTTTTGGATGATATAGAATGAAAAATATTGCTTTCAAGGAACAATAGTTTCATCATTTAAGATAATTGTGTAAGACAGAATTTGTAGTCTCAGAAAAAAAGTAGGAATTTGATAATATGAGAAAACGAAGAGATTAAGACCGTGACAATTAGAATGGGGCAAGCTAACCCAAACTCTCTTTGAAGTGATAAAAAATGGTTGGGTGATTTGTGCTTTTGGGTGTTGGTTGGTTGGTTTTTTGAGAAAGAGTTGTCCTAGAACTCTCTCTATAGATCAGGCTAGCCTCGAAGTCACAGAGATCTACTTGTCTCTGCCTCCCAAGTGCTGAGATTAAAGGCATGCACCAACCACTACTGCCTGGCAAAAATGGACATTTTTGTCATATACAGAATCATAACTGGAATCCACAGGGTTGTGTAAACTGCGGTAAGTGGAAATCAAGAAAGAAGAAAGAAGAAGAATCACCATCAAGGAATTGGTCTTTAATGTATTTTCAGTTAACCCTTAAAATGAAAATATTTCGAATGAAGATGTCAGGCTCTGGAACACTGTGCTAAACATTGACCAGAATTTCGGCAGCCTCTTGAGAAGAAATGTGTTTCCCAATCACGACTACACATGTAGTGTATACACAGGCACCTGCCTCTGGTCCCACGTCTGCTCTTGCCTTTCCTACAGGATTGAGGTTACAGCTTTGGGAAGGAAGACCCCAGAGGCCAGATAAATAAAGTAAAATATGTTCCAGGAGCGTATTTTCCTGATACATTAATAAATGTGTTTACTCACTCAGTAATTCAGACTGGGAAGATTGCATCTTGTTTTATATATTTTATAGCAAAAATAGCCAATGATTATTGGCACTTTTGTTTATATATTTTATTCAACTTTCCCCTTAAGAAGAGAATCAAAACTGATTCAAATTGTTATTTCTCCCCCCCCCCTTCAGCTGTACTTCCCCCTTGCTAAAGCAGGCTTCAGAATATCACATGGCCTATTCCTCCTTCTTAATGTTCCTTCTAAAAGATATGAAGTCCTTTAAAGTGCTTAATTATTATTCATGATATCCACTTGGTCCCTTTCCTGGTGCAGAATGCTGCTACTTCTGACATGTATCAGATTAGTGCACTTCTCAATGTTCTTTAATGTGTTTAATTCCTTTAAGGTCTTGTGTTCCTTGTAACTTTCTTTCTGTTTTCAACCACTCTGTGCTCCAACACTCTCAAAGAGGCTGATCTAAGAGAGATGCCTGCCGAGGCTGATTATTTCTCTTTTTTTCTTAAGTTTACTGAAAGAATGTAAATTTCCCAAGCAAAATAATTTCTGTGCAAAAAGGACTGTGCACCGCGAGAGCTGTTAGATGCATCTCTTTAGGAACAAGCACCTGTTCCACAATGATAAAAATATGAGCACTCATGAGTCAGGCCCTTTCCTTACAAATAAATACATATTAGCACCATCACACTTCCTAACAATTCAAGCTGTGCAGTTTTGAAGGTAGATGCTATTTTTACATCCACAGGTTCCATAGATAAAGCACTGAGCTACCAAACATGAACGGCAACAGAGTAAACTGAAATATGAGCCAGGCTTCAAAGCCAGGCAGCAAGAGTTCCTGGAGGTTACTCGTTGAGTCATCCCGCTTCCCACATGGGATCTACAACCTTCCCAGCAATACAAGACACTCTGTGTGAGCCTTATATTAAATTGCTTTAATATAATATAAAATCCTAAGATTATTGTAGGTGCCAGATAGAAAATTCAGATAGTGTGGAGATTTGACAAGCATTCTCAGTGGCACAAAGCATGAATTGAAATGTTATATTAAGCCCCTTTCTATACTTGTGGTTTCTGTTCATTCTCTTACCTTGTGCATCTAACCATGCAAGCTTAGAGTGCAGGTGTGAGATGTGTAAGACATTAATACAACAGTTCTTGTGAGCAACCACATGTTTCATAGATGTAAAGATTTGAAAAATTATGGAAAGGCAGAAAATCATATAATAATCCTTACTTCCATAACCCCAGCTTGAATATGTTCTCTCTTTTGTTTACAAAATAAATAAAACAATGGAAAGAGTGCCATGTCACCCTCTATGGAAAGCAATTCTTTTATTAAATATCCGGGTTTATTACCAAGAGCAAATCTGTTTCCAGACAAAAATGAATCTTTCTTCATACTTCACCCTTCCTCCAATGGAACATGTAGGAAGGGTCATGATATCCCAAAAGCTATGCCTGCTAAGGTCAGCTTTAAAAGACAATTTAATGTTAAACATCTGTCCATCATGGTTTCAATGTCTTCATTATCTGTGAGGTTAACTTAACAGGAAAAATATATTGTCACGTAGCAAATGCTATGCCTAAAGCATTATGTATATGCCAATATATCTCAAGCGCGACTGTTGAAGACCTTGAAAGTTCCCTTTGCTTTTCTTGCAAAATATTTTTAGGCTTCAAGATAAGTTCCAAAGAAATCCTCTACAAAAGCACAAGAAGCAGTAAGTGTTCTGTAAGCCTCATATCAGTCATCAAAATCCCTTCGTCTTATGAGCTGAACTGGCACATCTGTGAGGAGCTAAGCTCTGTCTTCTCATTCCCTTTTCATATATTCTTCTTTGGGGGGAAGTGCTTTCAGAATATAAGCCTCATGCTGTTAGCCTTCCCATTTTAAATCCCCCCTCCCAAAATTGTTCAAGTATCCTACTTTCAGCTTATTCTCCTGCCAAATAGCTTCTAAAAACTATTCTCAGGACTCATGTACAATGTCCTCTTCACTTATAAGAATAGTATCTTTTCTCTTTGCTGAGGCATGTGGAGTGATGTGGGGGAGCATCATTCTGCAGCAGAGAGTAAGTCCTTAGATCTAGTCATAGGGGCACAGTGAGAGAAGCACTCTCTGAAATATGGGTCATGCTGACATTTTCGGCAGCCTCTGGGTCCATCTCATTGTATTTTACTATATCCCTGGTTGTTTCATTTCAGAATTCAGATGGATTGTCACCATCCCTTTGTGGTATTGCCTGAATGATAATGAGGTTGTTGTTGTTGTTGTTGTTGTTGTTGTTGTTGTTGTTGTTGTTTTGGCACTCCTCTCCTAAGGTCTTCCCAAATGCACCTCCAGAATCTCTCCAGATGCAGTAAGCTAGTTTCAATGATAGCCTGACTGGGGATGAACTTTGGCTGGCTTGTCTAACACAGCTGCCCTCCTTCCTCTCTGGCTTTAGCTACATTCTTTTTATTCCAAGTCAGGACAGCCATCAAGGCCTTAATATCTGCCCAGCTTTGGAGCTAAGTGACAAAGCTACAGACAACTAAGCCAACCACTCTCTGGTGTTCATCTCAATAGGATAGTCCTACAATATTCCATTTTAGAATATCTGAGGTAGAGAAAGGAATATGTGCCCAGTAGTGTCCCAGCAACTGGCCGTCATCCCCTGTACCAAAGAAAAGTCTTCAGAGTATTGTTCAGTCCCCTATAGAGCTCAAGATGGGCACCTTATTGTCTCCTTTGTCTCATTCTTCTCATCTTCTCCAGGCTGCTTTGGGTTGCAAGAGCTGGTCCCTCTGCTAACTGTGCTAGCATTGAAGACATTGTCCTGTCAGCTGGACAGCAACTGTTTCTTCTTTGTCCCTCATCAGGCTCTGGCTTTCTGTAAGGACTTCTTGCTTGTCTATCTGTACCATCAGTTTTTCTCCAGGAAGAGCTGAATCTTGATTGTTTATGGCCACAAAAGCCTGCACATAGGGAATCTCCTCTATTTGCTTTTACATTCCAAAACAACTCTGATTGAGAAATAGGGAGCATGCTGATTCAACTTGACACAAACCTAGACACACCTCGGGAAAAGGAATGTTGCATGAGAAAATGTCTCATAAGATTGGCCTCTAGGTATGTCTGTAGGGAATTTTCTTGATTAATGGTTGATGGGAAAGCGATCTAACCACTATATGTGCAATTATTGGGAAGATGGTCCTGGATGGTATGAGAAAACACGTGGAGCAAGTCATGGGTGGCAAGCCAGCAAGCAGTGTTCTTTCAGTTTCTGCACTGGTTCCTTCCTCCAGGGTCTTCTCTTGAGCCCCCTTCCCTGACTACCTTTGATGATGGAGCATGACATAAAAATTATAAGATAAAATCAAACCTTTAATGTCAAGTTGCTTTGGGATATGATGTTTCATCACAGTAGTAAAAACCCCAAGAAAGTGGTACCAAGTCATGTGTATTGCTGAGACAAACCAGACCATATGTATTTGGGGGATTGTTATGGCACTTAAAGTTTCAACTATAAATGTTTTTGAGTGTTCAGAGTTCTGTGGAAATTTGGAAGACAATAATACTGAGAACAGTGAAGACAATGGGGACTTGGCTTATAAAGTTTCAGAAAGAAATTTGAGAATACCTTAAAGGGTCTGTCAGAGTTGATCAATATTTTGAACTAAAAACCAGAAATGTGAAATCTTTGCTTTGCTGGGACAATTGATACTTGTCATCTTGGGCTAAAGAATCAATGATGGTAAAGAAGAGACTAGCATCATTGAGAATCATGAATCTAGGAATATTTCCTCGGGTTCAGCACAGAAGCCAATGACACCTGATGGTGGCAGCTGAACTTGTGCCACTTTTGAAGGCAAGGAGTCATGGACAACAGCTGGTGCTTGCCACTCAGTGAGAGGCCAGGAAAATCCATTGCTGAAGGTTCAGCCTCTGTTGCAGCTGAACCTGCAGGATTGAAGGAGTCATGGAGAGAATTTGAGGCTTAGCACCATGTGTCAGGGTTAGTATCCCTGAAGAGACTCCAATAGAGACTACATGCTCAGTTGCAGTGGATACCCCAACATACTGGAGAAACAAATACCATGGGACAACTACCAAGGCCAACAGTAGTTGTAGAGTGGGGTCGACATGAGCCAATGATACTCACTATGTGTGCTGTGGAAAGCCCTTTAGAACCTAAATAATCATGAGTCTCAGAAGTCTAATAGTAAGCTTTACACTGGTAGACTTAGGTTTTGCTTTGATATGATTGTGACTATGCCCTGTTTCTTCCCTCTTGGAGTAAAAAAGAAATAACTTGTTTTGATTTTACAGGAGCCTACAGTTGGGAGACTTTGGATGTTTAAAAAACATTAGAGTTTTAGAAAGACGTTGGATATTTTAGGGAGACTTTACATAATTTAGAAAGAGTTTGGATATTATTTTAGAAAGGCTTTGGATTTAAAGGAGACTATGAATGTTTTATTTAAAGGCTAGGACTCTTAAAAGCGGGAGTGTTTTATGGTGTTGTGTTGGTATTAATCTGAGATCTTGGGGATGAACAAGAAAGGAAAGGTTAGGGACTAGTAAGTGATTGTGTGTGTCAAGTTAACAAGGGGTCAATTGTGCTTATTGTTTTGGTTTTGGTTTGTTTTTTGTTTTGTTTTTGTTTTTGTTTTTGTCAAATTGACAAAAAGCTAGACATATCTAAAATGAAGAAACTGTAATTGAAAGAATGGCTCCATAAGATTTGTCTGTAGACAAATCTTAAAAGCATCTTCTTTTTAATTTTTATAATAGATTTATATGGAAGAGTCCCACCTACTTTGGGCAATGCTATTCCTAGGCAAGAGGTCCTAGATGGTACAGAAAGCAGAGTGAGGAAGCTATGTGGAACAAGCTAACAAGCAGCGTTCCCTAATGGTTTCTGCTTCGGTTCCTTCCACAAGGTTCCTACCTTGAGTTAAATCTCTGACTTCTGTCAGTGGTAGAGTTTGACCTAATACTTACAACATCAAATAAACTCATTCCTCCACAAACTGCTTTTGGTCATAGTGTTTTATCGCAGCAATAGAAACACAAAGATAATAATTTAGGGAACCATTCAATGGCATTCTTTTCCCAAAACCCACTGTAGAGAGTGGTTAAATGGCATTACAACAATATACGACCTTGTTCTTTTTTATATAACCACCAGAATATCTGTACCAATTTGCCACAAAATAGCCCAGGATGCTGACTTCAAGTATTAGAGATGAGCCACCCATTATAAATCATACTGTAGAGAGAATATCATGTGTATTGTATGGATGTATCACATAGCAATTTAAAAAAGGCTATGGCTTATCAGAAATTGTAGAATAGAAGTTGGGACATCTGGCAGGCAGAAAACATTGTTGGATAGAGCCAGACATGGGAGATTTGCCCAAGAAGATGTGAGGACAGATGCATGGTACCTGAGCAGAAGTAACTACCCAGGTGGCAGAATGGAGTCTAGTATATGTGGGCTACTTTAAGTTATGAGTTAGTCTGAGAAGATCCTAGATGTATGGCCTAGTTATTTGTAAATATATTTTGAGTCTCATAAGTCATTTTTCCAGAAGCAAAATCAAGCCACCCTACTACATCATACAGCACAGAAAAGGACAATAGAGGAAGGTTTCATAAAACCAGAGACCACATTGGTCACTTCCTAGGAAGACAAAACTTAAGAGAGAGTAACGTAAATATGAAGCTAGAGACGTTTTAATTTTTTTTCTAATGGGAATAAAATCAGAAAATATAGCAATTAAAATCTGTGAAGGTGATGGAAAGTGCTAGAAGGACCTAGAAAGGAAGACTCCCTATTTAACATCACCCAGAAGCTACCTGAGAGTCTGCACAACATGGGATTCCAAGGCTTCCCAAGTTGGGACAGCCATCAAACAGAGTTACTCAGTGACTTACCAGAGAGTCTAGAAGGCATCCTACTTTGCTTGCCAACAATAAAGATGGTCCTCTGCCTATCACATACATAAAAACAGAAATTGTAACTTAACACTCTTTTATTCCACGAATCAGCAAAATAGGAATACAAAGAAATCTGTCTTCCCCACCCTATATTTTTTATAGAATTCTATAGGGAACAGAACAACAGCTATAAAACCAATTCAAAATTCTATTTTACTCCCTGGTCAGGTTCAGATGGGACTTGTCCCTGAGATTCATCAGACAGTCTCGCACTCTCTTCCTCCCTCCTTTCCTCTTCCTCTCCCTCTCTCCTTCTTCCCCACCTCTCTGTGTATATATGTATGTGTTCTCCCACATATGTTGCTTGGAGAAGGTCCATAAGCACCAGCATTGTTGAGTCTTGCATTCTGTTTGAGCAACTCATTTGGATGACATATAGATTTAAGGTTAACTCAGAATAAATGAACTGTTAACAGTTGAGTACATGCCTAGATGCTTCCAATATGTATGAACAGATTTTGTCCTACACCACACAGTTCAATATATAGTATAATTCTATGCTAGTATAACACAGAAATGCAATGTCCCTATCATTGTGCACCTATCACTAGTAAGACTCCCTACTTGTTAGCAGCACTGGTTGTACATAGGAAATTAACAGTGTATATAAAATTATAAAACTAAATATAAACTTTGTTTTTATATTTTTAAATGATCTTCTAATTGCATCATTTTCATCTTCTACAGAAGTCATCATCACTATACTGTAATAACCAAAGATTTATACATGTAAACAAACATTACAATTTGGAGCTAAAGATGCAAAGATTTTTACAGGTACTATCTTGTAATCGCAAATGCTTTTTTTATCTCTTTATGCACGACATTGCACAAACATGCTATATATGTTATTGTGTTCTTAACAAAATAGTATGACCTCTGAACTTGAGAAAATTAGAATGGTAAATATTTAAATATCATTCTAGGCTCATTGTGGTGGCAACAACCTTTAATCTCAAAACATAGGGAGCAGAAGCAGGTGGTCCTCTATGAGTCTGAGGTCAGCCTATTCTACAACATGAGTTAAAAGCCAACCAGAGCTACATAGTGAGAGCCTGTCTTAAAGCAAAGCAAAAATCCATTTATAAGTATAATGCAAAGATCTTGTAAACGGATGTGCACTATTTCAGATTAGCACATGGTTCTGCACCAGCCTTCTACTTGAACAATACTGTATGAAGCTGGAAAACTGGCCGTTTTTTCCTTCTTCACTTACAAACCTGAAGGTAGATGAAACTGTCTCCCTGAAGACAGAAGCCTGGGTCACGCATATTTTGGCATGTAAGACTCCAAGCCAACTTTTTGTTCATGGCTTCAATAAAAGATAGGCAATGTCATTGCTCCCTTCATGGCTGAGTTAATCATTCTTAAGTTTCTGTGTTACTCTTTCTCATACTCCACAGCTCCACCTCAATATTCCAAAACAAATTCCACTGTAGGTCCATGGGTGGCATTCGGCAATCCCTCCTAAGGGAAGATTAGTTTGTTCTGACTAGTGTTGGATTTTGCTCCAAATTTCCTTCTGACTCTAGAATTTTATCGCACAAATGTCGTGTTTACAATGCTTCTAAGTTCTAATATCCTCCATGTTAGTATTTACATACCCGACTCTTCTGCCTTTTGCTGATGATACAACCTCTGTACATCATGGTCCCCACATGGATATGCTGTTTGGCTAGAAAGCAAAGGCATTGTTTCTGTAACACATCATTATTAGAAAGGCTCATAAAGCATCCTTAAGCTCTCTGGTCTCAACAACATCAAATCAAATTCATCACTTCCAACACTAGAGAAGACAGCATTTGTCTTGAGTTGATTGATCACTCCCTATACCAGAGAAAATGATATGTGTCTTGGGTTGATCACTTCCTACCCTGTAGAAAGTGACATTCTCTTGGAAATTTTTTCTCTCTCATACCCAGTGTCAACAGGCTCACACCAACTCTCTTACCCAAGCACAGTCAGGGAGCCTTTGTATCAAGAATGCTGATGATTTTCAAGAGTTTGTGTATCTTCTGAGGCTAAAAATACATCCTTAACATTTCTGGTGACATTCATGGAAGCTTAAGGGCATATACCTGACCAATAATGCTGTCTAATAAAGTCACTCCTGCCTATTAAGTAGCAAATCCATTCACTCTGTGATGCTTCTAACACATATTCATACAATCCATGAGTCTGAGTTATTCACATTTACCAAACTCTAGCTTACATTAGTGGTGAATCAAATTGTATTATTCATTAAATTATGTTTCCTAATGGATAAACCCCATAGACTTTTGTCTTTCACCCTACGGGCCCTTTCTAATTTAGCTCCACTTTCTGATGATGAGGTCCCTGTACTGTATAGTGGCCATAAAAAATATTTTCTCATGAAGAAGATGCACTATATGAATCTGGAAAATATTATCATTAGGGTGTTGTTTGTTTTGTTTCCACAGTTACAGAGATAATTAAGGGCTTTTTTTACTGATTAATTTTTATTATAATTTATCCATATTACATCATGATTGTTATCCCTTCATTTGCACCTTCCTGTTTCCACCCTCCCTCTCTCTTCTTCCATAATCTTCTTCCCTAGACCTTTGACAGAAGGGGACCTCCTCTCCACCCAACCCAGATGACCACAGCCTATCTGTTATCATCTGGATAGCTTACTTCCCCTTCTTCTGTGTGCTGCCAGGCCTCCGTGCCAAGGGGAAGTGATAAAATTGGGAGCACCTAAACTCTTAATTTTATGTACTCTTTAGAGTTTTCTGCCTTAGGCTTTTCAACCTCACAGTAATCTGGGTTTGGTGCTGCTGGCAATGGTGGTAGTAACAGTGTTTTACCTTATTTCAAAAATCAAAATTTTGTCCTCTCTTCAATAAAATTCATCTATCTGTACTCTTATTGTTAATTCTATTCCTTTCAAATCTTGTTGGATGAGATAGAACCTGTACTAACAGAAAATGCAGTAGGCATAAAAAGTAGAACAAACCAATTAGGCAATGACCCACTTAGTATCCTATTACATTAATTAATATGCATGAATGTTTACCTCATGCTGCTATTCCTAATTTACATATTTAATCTGACTTATAAGGAAAAAGATGTATGTTCTATGATGTCTTGTCTATATTTTCTAAAACAAATAAAATAATGTTCACACTACTTGTCACATTTTATTGAGATACTATATGTTCTTTGAAAAACAGAGAGAGGTAAAGAAATAGAGGGGGTGAAAAGATATGAGAATAAAAGAATGAATATTTTTCTAAATAAGAAAGAGTACTCTAGTCCCTAGTTTTGCTTTGCTTAGAATGTTAGCTAGTCTCATAACATTATTCACTCTCTGTTGACATGAGTATTGCCAAACTACTATGGCACTAGTGCAAACAACTGTCTAATATCTAAATGCCTTCCGTACTTCAACATACCTGAACATCTCATCTCTGAAGAGCTCAGGAGCCTGAAGTTAGTCTGAATATGTAACCTCAATTAGTTACAAAAATAAAAAGGAAAAGGTAAAAGGATGTAAAAGTCACATCACAGAGGGAAGCAACACTTTGAGTCAAGCTGCCTATGATATGAAGTCGTGGTCTAGTTCAGTAAATATTCAAAGCCTTGCTGGTAGTACTGAACTGAAAGAACTGACACTAACTAAAATGTTTTAATATTTTGGAACTGGGAAAATGATTGTACAGTTAGCTGTTAAAAAGGAAAAACATTAAATAAAGAAACTCAGAAATAAATCCATGTATCTATCACTAATTGATTCTTGAGAAACACATCAAAAAAACACCATGCATAAAAGACAGCTTCTTCAATACATGATTTTAGGAAGATATATTTATATTTATAAAAAATAGACTACTGTCTTTCAACAAACACAAAAATCAACTCAAAATAGATCAAAGATAAAAAAAAAAAAAAACCTGAGGCCACAAACTATAAAAATGCTCACAGAGAGCATGGGGGAACATTGAAACACATCAGTAAAAGCAATGACTCTGTAGATAAGACTCCAAATTCACAGGCAACAAAGTCAAAAAATAGACTAATAGGATTATATCAGATTAAGAAAGTTACATACAACAATAGAAAGAATCAAGAGGATGAAGAGACTACTAAAAATAATAAACTTTGAAGAATATCTTTCTAATAGATTGCCTGTGTCCAACTCTTGAAAAAGCATTTCACAGCTATAAATGGGTCTATATGCCCCTTCTGTATTAATTTTAAAGCCTGTGCCAAATCTTCTGTCCCATTATCATGAGTAGTAGGTTTGGTTATTTGAATGAATTGTATTGAGGAATTGCCCAAAGTTTGAATGATCAAAATTACCACAATTTTATTGGATATAGAACTGTCCCAAGGAAAAAAGGAGGTGACCTTTGGGACCATACCTGCAAAACTGAGATACTCTGTGAAGACTCCTTTGTTTTAAAGAGAAAAATAGAGAAAGTTATGGAGCCAAAGATAAGGAAGAGGAAATTAAAAATGTAAGTGTAGTAGCAAAGCACTAATAGTGTCAGCTTTCAGAAGAGAATTTACTTTAAAAAAAAAATCCGAGGAGTGGAATAGCTGGGTCTTGAGGAAGCCCTATTCCCAGTTTTCTGAGATAGCACCAGATAGATTTCCATAGTGGCTGTACTAGTTTGCATTCCCACCAGCAATGAAGGAGTGTTCCTCTCTCCCCACATCCTCGCCAGCATGTGGTGTTGCTTGAGTTTTTGATCTTAGCCATTCTCACGTACTATGGTGCCTCACATTTGACCATGTCCCCTGGAGGGGGAGACCTGGTGGCACTCAGAGGAAGGACAGCAGGTAGCCAAGAAGAGACTTGATACCCTATGAGAATATATAGGGAGAGGTGATCCCCCTCAGGAACAGTCATAGGGGAGGGGAATAATGGGAAAATGGGGGGGAGGAATGGGAGGATACAAGGGATGGGATAAACATTGAGATGTAACAAGAATAAATTAATAAAAAAAATTTTAAAAAAAATCTACTTGGCCAAGAAGAGACTTGATACCCTATGAGCATATACAGGGGGATGAAGTCCCCCTCAGTCACAGTCATAGGGGAGGGGAGTAAGGGGAAAATGGGAGGGAGGGAGGAATGGGAGGATACAAGGGATGGGATAACCACTGAGATGTAATAAGGATAAATTAATAAAATAAAATTTTTTTAAAAAATCTACACTACTTATCCTACTGGAAGTTCTTGGTTGTTCGCATGACAAATTGTAAACTATAGAAACTTCCACAGCATTTACTCATCCTAAATCTTTCCACTTCTTTCCAGGATTTCACATTCCCTTAGCTATCTAAATCCCTCCATTTTATCCAGTCTCCAACCCAGACACCTTTCGAAAGTCTCACTTCTCTAAACTATGCTTTTCCACGAATCTTAGAAAACTAAACCAATTACCTTAGAATTCACACACAAGAAATCAGTTTCCAAAAGCCTATTTATTTTGGAATTTAAGTTTAAAAAGTAATGCTCAACTAGCATGAAAGGAGCTTCAGCGACTGTGGCAAAATCACTCAGGGGTCCTTTATAATGAGAAGAAAAGGGACCATTGCTTGACCTCTCACAGAGACAACACACCATAAGGAGTATGGACCTTCATAGCATGTCATCTTGTCATGTTAGTAATTTGTCTTCCATATAAAATATGCCAACATTGTATTTTGTTCTTATTATTTTGGACAAAAGTTTCCCAGTTGTGTGGATGTACACAAACAGATGAACTGAGCTTTGTAAATTCCTAACAAGGAATAGGTAAGAGGTTTTTCTTCCTTTTCAAATGACCACTACTGGCTTCCATAGCTCAAGTTGCACAAGAGTTCAGTTTACTCCAACAGGAACAGCTAGAGTAGGCACTGACTCCTCCCTGCAGTAGGAAGAAATAATGCTTCTTGTGGGAACAGTTCTTCAAGTTGTGGAGATTCGTGAGAGCCAATGCAGAGTTCAACAAGAAAGCCCTTGTATGGTATCACAATGATTATTCAAAAAAAGGTGGAAATGGAGCCATGAGTAACCCCCCCCCCCCAAAGAATGAGGTATTTTGCTCTTAGGATCTTTTACAAATGTAAAGTAACAAGTATGGCCTCTGTATAATCTGCTAAGAATAGGTAATGGTGCCAGTAAGAATTAAATTTCATGTTTACATATGTAAACTGTGAGATCTAGAGCCCTGTTTCTTCATTGATATTATGAGGGTGGTAGTAGATTCTTAGTCTTCTGGACAGAGAACAGAAATTCAACGAAACCATCACTTCAACCCTAACAGTGCGAGCAGGCAGCCTACATTAGAACATCATGACTTACAAAACTGTTCAACAGCTAACCAGTGTCAAGAAGTCTAATTTAATAAATCCAAAAGGTAAAGTGCCTCTGCTGCGAAGTGAAGAAGAGGTGTGGCTAAGGGGAGTGTCAGCACACATAGCCAAATTCCTAAAAGAACAGTGATTCTACCCAGGTTACAATGGTCACTTCCAAGGACACCAGACTCCCTAGCCATTTCTGGACCAGTTTCTTTTTGAGAAGCTCACTCTCTAACACGATTAGGAAGGATGTCTCCTAGCCTTCCAACAGACTCCTTCCTCTGCTCAGCACCACTCAGTCTTGGATACCTGCCATATTGAATCCTTTGGTTTCTTTCCAGTTTACACTTAAGAGCCCTGAAGAAGTCAGGGTTAACACTTCACTTTTCAAAGCTACCGATGATCTATTTTCTCTGGGAGTGAACACCTTCATTTGCTTCTGGAGTCAGTGCAAAGCAAGCTCTAAAGGGAAAATGTAAGTTCCCAGTTGGCTTCAAGAGTACCCAGGGAAATTCAATTTCAGCCAGAGAGAGCAGCTGTGGAATAAACAGGCCCCATCAGGATTTCTGATTGTTCAGGATACAGCCTCTCTGCTGAGGATGGTTGAGGAAATTACATTTTTCTGTGACCTTGCACCTTTCAATTTTTGTCACAACCCTTTTCTTCTATGTGTAGTAGGACCCTGCCACATTTGGCTGTTTAAGCTTGGGCCATTTGTGACTTATAAAATACATACTGCTAATTAAATTCCTTGCTCAGTTTTCCTTAGTTGGTCAAGAAACATGCAAATATCAATGTTTTAAATCTTAATTCATGTAACTACCACTTGGATTAATGTTATTAGGAAATGTTTCAAATGGTGATACTGTGTTTGGGAGAATAAAAGAGTACTGGAAGAGTCACAGCATTTTTCTCTGTAATATATCTTTCCATATGGTATAATTGGAGGGGATGTGTCTGTGGGAAAACACAAGGATGATACTGTAGTCGTCTTTAATCAGCAAGGATCCACAGCAAGAATGCCAGGCATTTGAGATGCTGGGACGGGTCCTTTGAAAAAGGTCTTTGACTTCTTTGGACATAGAATCATATTTTTTCATAACGCACTCATAAGAGTCACACTTGGGGAAATTCTAAATTTGCATCTCATGCAGATCAGAGTTTGTGATACTTCGTGCCACTCTGAATAATGATCTTGGAGGTTCTATTTAAATGAGGAACTTGGATGCTGTGCTCAAAATCCCATCACAAATTTCACTACTCATTTTGAGAAAACAACTAATTCATCATTTTATTCTCACTTCCCTGGAGTTTTTTTCTGAGGCATGCTTGCTGGGGGTGGTGGGGAGGATCTGGCATAATAGATATAGTCGGGGAAAACAGCTGTGTCTCTAATTTGAAACTTGGAGGCTTTGGTTGTGTTTTAAAACAGACACTTTTGCATCTGAACACTCATCGATGTGTAGACAGGAAACACAGCTTTGCTTGACCTTTACACAAAATCTTGCCTTGTTTTTATACTAGATTTCAATGTGTAAAACACAGCTGATCATATCTGCCCTGCCAATGTAGGTCTACAGTGGAGATAATATCCAAGAGAAAGAATGTATTTAAATGTTCTTTGGAAATGCAAAACAATGTCAAAAATGAAGTATGATTAAGGTATAAATTTCAAATACATACCAGTTGGGACCTTGTAGAGAGGGTCAGAGACCAGGAACAACTGGCAATTTTCCCAGTCAGTATGTAATTGCTGCTCCATTTCCAGCCTGGGCTTTCTCTTAACCCCTTGAAAGTGGCACTGAGGCTGCCAAAGGGCCAGCACAGAGAAGCTGTAGGTCTGCTTTCTTTCTTTCCAAGCTGAAAACAGTCTGAGAAATGTCCCTGATCATCTGGGATTGCCAAAAAATTCTATAGAAAAAATTGCAACTCATATAGGAGCATAAAAGTATATGAATTTCATGGAGAATCAAAAGTTTTTAATAGAGAACTGCACTGCTCATGCGTGCCAGCTGCAAGACTGATGTTTCCAATCAGCACCTGCTGTACTTCTGCACATGTGTACCTTGGCTATCAGCTCTCTGCCTGTCTCAGATCTCTTAACATAATCGAAATGAGCCTTGTAGTAGCCCTCAAACTCAAATGGCTCATGAAATGCACCTCAGCAAACTGAGAAAGGAAGAACTAACACTTACTTCATCCTTTCTTATGAAAACTCTCTTCTTTTGAATTTTCCTTTTTTAATCTTACTCCAGTATTGACCTCACCCATTCACCCCTTGGTGTTCACCGCACACCGCGTGACTCCCAACTCAATGTCCCTGCAGTAGAAAGATGGAATGCAGGTATGTATTCGGTGGCTGCTGTGGTTTGGATCTGATTTAGCCCTCTGAAGCTTGCACAGCAAAGGCTTGGCCTCTAGCCTGGGGTGCTACTGGATGTGGGTGAGACCTTCAGAAAGTGGGGCTCAGTAGGAGCAAATTAGGATATTAGGGATGTACCCTAGACTCTCTTTTTTTTTTTTTTTTTTCTGGTCACCCTGAGGGGAAACTACAGCTTATGACATACTGTGCTGCCATAGACATGAAGAAAGAGGGCCAAACTACTAAGGACTAAAATCTCAGAGGCCATGAGCCCAGAGAATCCCCTTGTATATTTCTTTTATCAGGGATATTGTCACAGAGAAAGAAATGTCATGAATACGATAGCAAATAAGTACCGATGTCACATGTTTTTGTTCAAAGTGCAGAAATACCCTGAAAATATCCACCTCTTTAGAAAATTCTGATTGGCTTATTTTCCTCTCTGGGCCACTATGCACTTGATTTATTTTTAAGTTTTTTTTTTTTTTTTTTTTTTTTTTTTTTTTTTTTTTTTTTTTTTACATTATAAGTTATCGTGCGTATATATGAATGGAGGGAGCAACGTGTACACACATGAATTCAGGTGCCTGCAGAGTCCAGAAGAGGCAATCAGATCCCCAAAGCTGGAGATAGGAGTAGTTGTGAGTCATCAGATGTGAGTGCTGGGGAGTCAGCTGGGGTCCTCTTCATGAACAGCAAGTGCCCTTAACTACTGAGCCATCTCTCCAAAAGCAAGTAGTCTCAATTCTTACTCTCTCAGTTATACTCTGTGTCTCAAAGAACCCCTAGAAATTAAGTAAATAACTTATATTTTAATGTTAATGAGGCCTTAAAAGCACCTTAGCTTACATCAAGATTATAGGCACTTATAGACTGTAGGGTAAGTATTAATTTTTCCAAGAAATGTGTAATTGAGGTTGGGACATAAAGCAAATACTCTTTCCTCTACCTTCTAAGGTGGTTCCATGAACCAAGAGTGGAGTATGAAGTAACTAAGAGCTAAAACTTGATGGGGAAAAAAACTTTCAGATAGGAGAAAAATATCTGAGGGATAAAATTTAAATTTTAGTGTGATTTTGATAACACAGCAGAGTGGATTTCCTTGTATGACAGGGCAGAGTCTGGTTGTCCTTTCACACACATATATATGTATACTATATAATAGTCTAGATGGTTACAAATTCTATTTAAAAGTAAGCCAATTCAACTGTTACAATTAAAACAGAAAGCAGGACAAGACAACCACATACATGTTACATTGCTGCCATTATTCAGAGTGTAGCATGAAAACTGGCCCCCCCAGAACGGACTGTTCTCAATGGCTCCCCCACTGACGTGTAAAGAAGGAGTGAGGTGTATTGATGACCTCCAGAATTAGCTCTAGAAGAGACTCTAAGGACGTCATGATCTGATAAAGGAACTTCTTATACTCACTACAGGTTAAACTCAAAAGGGATTATTAAACTAAAACACTCATTTCACAGGTGATTAAAGTAAAGACTAATTAAAATTTTTGACTAGTGAAGCTGACTAATGGCTCAAATACTAAACTGCCTGCTAAGCCTGAGGACCTGAGTTTGAATCTCCATCCAGTGTAAACTTCTGGCCTCCTTATATCCTTGCATGATGATGTATGCACATGCCCAGAATGTGTACATCACACGCCTGTGTGCGTACACACACACACACACACACACACACACACACACACACACACACACACACACACACACACACACACCTTTCTGAGGGATTGCTGTGTTCTGAGTGCAAAGCTGAGGTTAGAGGCTGCTATAGAGGACTAGAGCCCCTGTTTTCTTAGCAGGATTTTTTGGGAAGGTGGTAACAGGACGGGTGTAATTTATCTTGCGCTGAAGAGAGTTGTTACTTCCTACTCAAAATCATGTTATGACCTTTGTCTACTAACTTCTCTCTGCCTAGTTTCTATTTTAGGTATCTAATCATCATAAACACCTGCTTCGAAGCTGAAGCAACGTAGTCATTGTTCACTGGTCAATGGCGACATCTAGTGGACATCTAACAACATTGTCTGTAATTGTACTTGACCGTTCCACGACCTTGGGACAAATGTGAACTCTAACCATTGAGGAGACTAGGTCTTTGGCATGAGGTTGGAGATTAGGGAAACACAGAGCAGAAATCAAATGGGCTTCGATAAAAGTCATAGGATCTTTTAATCTTCTTTCCTTTTATTTTTTGATATGTATACATACCTGCTTGTCTGTGTGTGCACCACATGCCTGCAGGTGCCCTCAGAGGTCAGAGAGCCTGAAATTGGAGTTACAGGATGCTGAGGATGCTGAGAACCAAACCCAGGTCCTTTGCAAGAACAGTGAATGGTCTTATGTGCTTAGCCATTTATCCAGTCGTGAGGAGGAATCTTTTCAGAGGGCAAGTAGCTACAAAAGCAATCAGTTCTGCAGAGAATATCATTTTCTTGGTAGTTCATTATTTTCTAAAATTATATAGTTAATGTAGGAAGTAAATCAAATAAAAACTATGTGTTCTTCCCTTTTATTCTTTCCAGTTCTAAAAGAGAAGAGCCAAAAATTATATTTTAAAAAAACAGCAAAGAACAATAGCAGTGTTTAATATCTATAACTGAAACATAAAGGTGTGAGCATTTGTGACAACAAGCAAGGTAGACAAAACTGTGACCAAGCTGTTCAGATGTAGAAAGGAGAGGAGTTTTGTAGGCACAGAAGAGATTAAGAGCTAAGACAGGCATAGCTGGTGGTCCATCAGCCATCAGAAAGTGGTGAAGCTGTTTGCCATCGCTTCCCCTAGTGGCCGACTCCTTCTGGGAATGACTGCTACACACATGTGAGCAGATGAAGCCAGAGAGTTCTGTGACTTGACCACACAGTGAACAGATGCATCAAAAAACTGCACCGGTGCTCACAGGGGGGCGTGAAACCACACACTGGAACAGCTTGGAAGCACAACCAAGGAGGCCATGACTGTGGATAGCTCAGCGAGAGAGACCGATGCTGGCACAGTGAGGTGAGTCCCCTCCAGCCTCCTACCATGGCGTATGACACAAGCTACGATGGTTAATTTAATACACTACTGCAGCTCGTTCACACTAACAAATATTTTCTCAAATACTACTTTCAGTGTTTCTGAAAATTATCATTTTGGTGAGATTAAAACATGAAATCATTGAATTTTGGCTAAAAGAGGTGATGTAGCATTATGTCATCGGCCAGTCAGATAGATAGATAGATAGATAGATAGATAGATAGATAGATAGATAGAAGATAAAGAACAAGGTCTCTGGAGAGGGAATTTTCCCAATACACTATTCCTGGACTTGACATTCAACAGTTCCTCAGCTTCAACAGAGGTTATATTTCAAATCTTAATGTCATGAGTCAATTCATACAAGTAAGATAATTTTCTTTCTTTTGTGTTCTCTCTCTCTCTCTCTCTCTCTCTCTCTCTCTCTCTCCCTCCCTCCCTCCCTCCCTTCCTTCCTCCCTCTCTGTCTCCCCAAATATATGTATATATGTGTATGAGTGCATATATGTGTATATATATGGAGGTGTCTATAATATCCCAATTTAAAAATAGCATAATATTATAATGATTAAGTCCCTGCTTGCAGCCTATCCCTTGTTGAGCTGACAAGCAGGTCTCCCAGTATCCTCCTTCAGAAAACGTCTGAAGTTAATAAGACCGACTGTTCCTGTTAGATCCACAGACATCATCCGCAACACCATATACCAGCTTCTCCTTGATGCTGCAAGCAAAACTCATTCAGTCACATACATAACCTGACGCACCATCAGACACTTCATTGAAGACACCATCCTAATGCAGTCAGTGGCTCTGCTTAAGCATGCCTGGAAGTCCCTCTATTTTCTCCAGCTGCCAATGGTAGATGAAAACTAACTGGGAAGAAAAGTCTTACGCAAAATTCTCCCTTTGTTCACCTAAGCCTGTCTGCAGCACTGAGGAGGGTGGGGTCTAAAAAAGAGAGCTTTTCTGCTGAGCAGACGTTCAGAGCAGAGCAGTCAAGTGCTTACAATTTTTTTTTTGCTCCTCTTCCACAGCATTGATTTGTCAGGCTCAGCAGCAGCATTATTCTCAGGGGCTTTGTTTACGTGTCATTTCTCATTAGAAGAAATACACAATTCAAACTGATGGCTAAACATCTAATACTCGAACCAAAATTTTTATCTTCAAATGCATGACAGAGTAGCAGCTGCTTTTTACTGTTTTTACTTTATTGTGCTGGGAATAAAACATGAGATCTATGTTCTAAAATTTTCAAATGTAAAATGTACTTAATTATGGGATCAGTGCTGAAAGCAGATCCCTAGCGTTTGTCTTCTCTCACAGAAATGTTCTGCTTGTTTTAGTAGTGACAAGTTATGTCTCTTCCACAGCCTTTGCCAACCACCATTTGCATCCTGTGGAGTCTCCTACTTACATGATGCGATTCCTCGTGTACATGGGTTTTAACAGTGTCTCTGTTATGACTTCTTTGTTCTGATCCCCACACGTCACCTCTGTTGTCTCCTGAGATGCACTTTTTCATTTCAGTCTGAATAATAGTTTTTGTTTGTTTTACGGAACATTCTCTTTTGGCCGATGTCACCTTTAGGTTATTTCCACATCTTGGATCTACAAAATGATGCCTCCTTAAACATGGCAGAGGAAATATCTCTGTCATATCCTGATTATCCTGAACCTCAGTTCTTTTGAATGAAATTGCTGGATAAAAGTTTTCATTTGTTAGGGGAAAACCCATGTAGAAGTTTCCATAGTAACTACACCCTTTTGCACATCGAAGAGTCTACCCCCTCCCATTCCTCCACATTCTAACACACACTATTGTCTTCTACCAGTGATCATGTTGTCTGGAGTGAGGCAATCTCTTCCATTTTCCTGATTATGGGTAGCACTGACATCTTCTCCTACTCCTGTTGTTTATTCTGTGCCTTTGTTTAAGAAATCTCTAAGCCTCTGTACATCTTTCAGTTTGGGTACTAGGTATTTGTTCTATTGAAGTCCATAATTCGTTAGGTACTTTGGAAATTCATCCTTTAATAGACACATGACTTGTAAATACATTCTGCAATTCTCTTAAGTTGCTTCTTCATTCTGTTGTTTTATATTTTGTGTGTGGAGCTTTTTATTGAAATTTGATCCATTTGCCCATATTTATCTCAAAATGTGTAACTTTCAATGTTGTCACCAGACATAGGTTTGCCGCTTTTAATTGTAATAGATACACTAGTTATGAAGACTAGGCTATTCCTTTGATATAAAAATTCTCATGTATTAAGTGGCTGTATTTTGCTTAAATGGGACTAGTGAGGTGGTTTAGATAGGTAAAAATTCTTGCTGCACAAGCCTGTGGCCAAGACCATATATAATGATTGGAGAAAAACAATTCCATTAAGTTGTCCTATGCCCCCTACACATACATCACATGTGCACACACACATACACAGAGAGAGAGAGAGAGAGAGAGAGAGAGAGAGAGAGAGAGAGAGACAATAATAAATTGATAAAAAGTATTTCCCAGTTGGCACTTGACTCATGTAAGTGCCAGTAATGTTTTGGGGAAAAAAAATAAAATTCTTTTATCCTTTAATCTAAACTTTATGTTAAAAATATCTTGTCATCATTTAGTTTTATGCTGGTTTCTATTTCTAATTAATTGTTTATTGTATATGTTGCCTGTGGTTTGTGTGCATATAATTGGGTGTATATTTCATTCATGTTTGTGAGCATACATGGGTGCACATGCGTGTGTGCGCAGCTGTGTGTAGAGGCCAGAGAATGTCTCCCTTTTATTTCCTGAGACAGCAGCTCTCACTGATCTTGGAGCCTGCCCATTCTGCTAGTCTACTCAGGCAGCTTGTCCAGGGATCTCCGGACTCTGCATCCAGAGTACACAGTAGCAAGTAGCCCACTGAGCCCCTAGGCTTTTATATGCATGCTAGACACCCATATGCTGGCCCTCAGGCTTGCTCAAGGACCAAGCATTTACCCACTGAGTCATCTCCTCAACTACCCTAATCAATTGTCAACACAGCTTAAACAGTTTTACTTTTTTCCCAGATGGGGGCGGGGGGGAATGTTTTATTTTAAAATGTTCTTTCACTCCTAATTCAAAGGCCAATTCACTCTAAATGTCAATTAATTTCATTTTAATTTGTCAAAGAGCTTCCAGTAGTTTCTAAATCAGAGAATGAATACCTACACTAGCCAGTACAGCCAATGAAAGACAGATTGTCCTCCTGGTGCACCATGCTCCTGTTGACTGTGTCGGCCTGGGAATTAACCGAAAGAACAAGGCTGGCCTGTGGAATGTCTCAGTAGTGAGTTAGCTAAAGAAACAGGTCAATAGCAATCCCGCAGGTGTTCTGACAAAGCTATAAGCCACACTGACTAAGAGTGTTTGAAAAGGGGCTCAGCGATCTCTCTGGCAGAAGTGAGATAATACATCTACCACTTCAGACATATTGGATAGGGTCCCTTTGAAATAGTTTACCAGAGAAAAATTTAGGCACTTTTCTTCTTAATCTCCCAAGGAAAACGACAGCATAGTCTATCTTCTAAGTGAGTAGACAGTAGTAAAAATGTTAAATTGTTTTTGGATGCCTTATAGCCAACCATCCTAGTATACCAATTTTTTTAAATATTAGGCCAGAAAGCTGAAGATTAGGCTCCAACGTTATACAGTGTATTGGGGGACTGGTCAGGAGGTAAACTGTCTTAAGTCAATTTGTACATTTTGGAAACTGCTAACCCACACTGCTGGTTCACTCAGGAATTTAAGTTTTATTTCTTCTCAAGTCTCTGAGGGGCATTGAAGACAATATAATGTAGTTCTATAACCAAGGTTAGCTGGTTAGGGGACAAGATCGTTTTAGATCAAGATAAAGAAGTTAAGCTATTAGAGTTGAGATAAGATAGATACTGAATCTCATTCAGGATCTAGACCCAACCAGACAGGAAAAACACTTACTTCAAAGGAGACGAATGCAGATGGCCTAGTCACTATGAATGTAGCATATATAGTACTCAGTATTCTCATGATTGTCACATGGTCTTCCCTGCTGCATGTAGTTTGTTTTACACATGTGTAATAAAATATAAGTATATATTAAAAATAAATAAATAAATATTAAAAAGATAATGATCAAAGATAATTGCACCAAAACATCAGGAGATATCTGTATCGGTAAGAATGTCATCTTACCTTCAACATCAGTTTGAAGTAGCTAATAAACCCACATGCAGTGTGTTTCTTTAACTTAAACTTTTAATATTACACTCTTTTGAGTTTTCAGAAAGTGATTTTGGTATAATTTGTAGTTATGTTTAATTCCGTGGAGCCTAGAACACACCACATCCATCACAGGCTGCCCCACCATGGATATCGGCAGATCACCTCCCAGCCCATGCCCTGGTGAGGAGCAGCATCTCTTAAACTGAGTGACTCCAAAAGTAAGACCTAGCAGGAAGATAGTTTTGCTGAAGTTCTCCTAAAACAGTGAAACTGTCATCCCTGCTCAGAGGAAGAAATACTCAGAGAAAATTGCACTGTTGCTTATAGACTCATACAAGCCACCAGTGTCAGTGAAGACACTTTACTAGTGCAGCGAGTATCTACCCTACAGCTGCGCCCTCTTCTTTTCGGTAGTGTGCCAACTGGGGTTTTTCCGTTTGTTTGTTTGTTTGTTTGTTTGTTTGTTTTCCATTACAGATAATAAGTACTCAACTGCTAATGTAAGGCTCTCTCTCTCTCTCTCTCAGCCTAAGCCTGGGAACGTGACCCAGACAAGTTTGGGAAAGTGACCTAGAAAGAATTGAAGGCCAGTTTCAGTTTCTGAGATCAAGGTGGCCAACCGAGATAAGCAATTTCAACTAAGGTAAACAGTTTTCAGAAAAGTACCATCTGGAAATTCTCTGGAAACTCCCCAGCACCCCTCCCTGCCAAGAATAGCCCCCAAGACCAATGACCCCTGCAATAGCCAATAACATTTAGACAAGCACCCCTAGCGACCACCAGAGCCAATCCTAACATAGGGCACGCAGCCCCTCCTAACCTTTGTGGTTTTAGCCTTTAAGAGTAGCCTGTAACAGTGACTCATGGTGCCTCCCTCCCAAGTGAGTGCTGAGGTCCCCTGATGCACGTCAGCAATAAAACTTGTGCTTTTGCATCAACACTGTGGTCCTTGAGTGGTCTCTTGTGACGACCCCTACCCGAGTAGACTTTAGGGTCCAACATTGTGGGGGCTTGTCTGGGATTTGGGGGTCTCCTTGAGACCACCGACCCACTTGTTGCAAGGTTTCAATGGCCTGGGCCGCCGACTCCACTGTTTTCTGAGACTGTGAGTTACTTTCACTTTGTCTTTTGTTTGTACTCTCTGCGGGAACTTCGCAAGCTCCTGCGGGCTCTCCTTTTGTTTGTGCTCTGTGGGTGCCCGCGAGCTCCTGCGGGCTCCCCTTTCTGTCTGTGCAAGCTCTTGCGAGCTCCTTTCTGTTTGTTCCCTTTTCTGGTCGGCAAGCCACTTTCGGTTTACCTCTGTAGCACACAAATCTGTATTGGGAGGAGAAAGGGGACAGATGGGTCCAGACCTTTCTCCCCTTCGCCCTGGAGGACGCTCTGGTGGTTGTCTGGAGGAGAGGTGATGACAGCATCAGTCTCCTCAATCCGAATCTGAACGGCAGAGAAATTCTGCCATCCGATCTGAATCCTGTTCTGTGGCGCCGATATTTTACCATACGGTTGATAGGTTTCGGTTTTTTTTTTTTTTTTTTTTTAATTAAAAAAAAATTTTAATTAATTTATTCTTGTTACATCTCAATGTTTATCCCATCCCTTGTATCCTCCCATTCCTCCCTCCCCCCATTTTCCCATTATTCCCCTCCCCTATGACTGTTCCTGAGGGGGATTACGTCCCCCTATATATTCTCATAGGGTATCAAGTCTCTTCTTGGCTACTTGCTGTCCTTCCTCTGAGTGCCACCAGGTCTCCTCGGTTTTATTTGTCTGTTTGTCTCTGTCTTGTCTCTCTCTGTCTTCCTCTCTCTCGACCATACTGACATGGCACAAACTGTGACGACCTCCTTGACTCTGACTCTGACTCTGACTCTGACTTGGCCTAGAGACAGGACACTTAACCTTACTATTATCCTGCAGGTTAAAGATGTTGTTTGCAGACCTGGGTCCCACGGCCACCCAGGTCAGGTCCCATATATAATCACATGGAAATCCCTGGTCCGAGACCCACCACAGTGGCTCAAGCCTTTCCTCCTGGGCCCCCTGCCAACTTCTCTCTTCCCAATTGCAGCTTCCGAGACTCCTGAGACACCCGAAGAACACCCAGGAGTTCGCACAAAGTCTGTGCTGCCTGACAACGAACAACAAGATCTTCTCCTACTAGACCTGCCTCCTCCACCTTACCCTACGCCTTCGAGTTCTCCCTCTGACCCTAACCCCTCTCTCCCCACCTCATCTACCCACATGCCCTCTCCAGCCCCTTCAGCTCCTTCTCTTACACCTCCCCCCCAACCCTCCTCAGATCCCTCCCTGCCCCCTCCTTCTCCTTCCAGCCTGCGTAGCCAGTGGGACCGAAATCCAGGCCAGGAAGCCTCATTGTTTCCTCTTCGTACTATCAGCGGTGACATCCATTACTGGCCATTCTCCACATCAGATTTATACAATTAAAAGACCCCCAGGCCCTACCTTTCCTTATTGATCCTTTTAACTCACCAGCCCACCTGGGATGACTGTCAACAGCTTTTACAGGCTCTTCTCACCATGAAGGAAAAACAGAGAGTCCTCCTGGAAGCAAGAAAAAATGTGCCCGGACCAAACGGGGCACCTACACAGCTCCCTAACGAGATAGACAAAGGATTTCCTTTGACACGCCCAGATTGGGATTTTGAGATGGCTGCAGGTAGGGAGAGTCTCCATATCTATCGCCAGGCTGTATTGGCAGGTCTCAAGGGAGCTGGAAAGTGCCCCACCAATTTGGCCAAGGTAAGAACTATTACTCAGGAAAAGGAAGAAAGCCCTGCTGCCTTTATGGAAAGATTACTGGAAGGGTTGCGCATGTATACTCCATTTAACCCTGAGGCTCCAGGCAACAGTGGCCATGTCTTTTATAGATCAGTCAGCTCTGGATATAGAAGGGAAGCTACAGCGACTAGATGGCATTCAGACATATGGATTGCAGGATTTGGTCAGAGAAGCAGAGAGGGTGTATAACAAGAGAAAAACCCCAGAGAAAAAGGAAGCTAGGTTAGCAAGGGAACAGGGGAAATGGGAGGATCGCAGGGATCATAAGCGAGATAGACATTTGAGTAAGATCTTGGCCGCTGTAGTAACAGAACCTACTAAATATAAAGAACAGGAAAGAGAGGGGGGAGAACAAAGGCGGCCCCATGTGGATAAGGATCAATGTGCTTACTGCAAAGAACATGGACACTGGTTAAAAGACTGCCCTAAGCATCCCAAAGATCAGAAAAAACCTGTCCCAGTCCTGGCCTTGGGTGAAAACAGTGACTAGGCATGTCGGGGCTCTGAAGCCCCCCCCTCAAACCCAGGCTGACCCTTACCATTGGGGGACAATGCACCACTTTCCTGGTAGATACAGATGCTCAACATTCCATGCTAACCCAGCCATCGGGACCAATGTCTTCAAAGACATCCTGGGTAAGGAGCAACTGGTGGCAAACTACACCAATGGACCAAGAAACAGACTGTTAACCTTGGTACAAGTACTGTGACTCACTCCTTTTTAATAATTCCAGAGTGTCCTTATCCTCTATTAGGGAGAGATCTGTTAACCAAGTTGGGGGTTCAAATTCATTTCTCAGAGGAAGGGGCAACAGTATTAGGCTCCAGGGGAGCACCCATACAGGTCCTTACCCTCAAATTTCAGGATGAATACCAGCTATTTCAGACTAGCCCCAATGACCCCCTTCCTGAAGACAGCCCCTGGATCCAGCAATTTCCTCAAGCTTGGGCGGAGACCAGAGGGCTAGGACTAGCCCATACACAGCCTCTTATTATTGTGACTCTCAAACCCACGGCTGTACTGGTCTCTGTAAAACAATATCCTATGAGCCAAGAGGCCCAAATGGGCATTAAGCAGCATGTTAATCGATTCCTACAATTAGGGGTCCTAAAACCTTGTCACTCTCCCTGGAATACCCCACTCTTGCCTGTCAAGAAACCAGTAACACAGGACCTCTGAGAAGTAAACAAAAGGGTGGTGGACATCCATCCCATGCTGCCTAACCCTTATAATCTTCTAAGTACCTTGAGGCCAGATTTTACCTGGTATACTGTCTTAGATTTAAAGGACGCTTTCTTTTGCTTGCCTTTGGCCCCTCAGAGCCAACCATACTTTGCCTTTGAATGAAAGGACCCTGAGCTGGGGCTCTCGGGGCAAGTTACCTGGACATACCTTCCCCAAGGTTTCAAAAGCTCACCTACTCTTTTTAATAAAGCGCTCCACCAGGATTTGACTGATTTCCATGTCATGCACCCAGAAATAACTCTCTTACAATATGTAGATGACCTCTTATTGGCCGCCCCCACCCAGGAGGCCTGTATTGAAGCTACTCAACACCTACTCCAGGAACTGGGTAACAAGGGCTATCGGGCCTCAGCTAAAAAGACACAACTCTACAGACAAGAGTGACTCTCAACCCAGCTACCTTGTTGCCAGCCCCAGACCAGGCACAAGAGACTCCGCATGACTGTCACCAGGTGATGGCAGAGACGTATGGTACACGAAAAGACCTACAAGATCGTCCTATCCCAGAGGCTGATCATACTTGGTATACTGATGGCAGCAGCTTCCTGGATTCAGGTACCAGAAGGGCTGGGGCAGCTGTGGTAGATGGACAGAAAGTAGTCTGGGCACAGGCCCTTCCTCAAGGGACCTCGGCCCAAAGGGCAGAGCTTGTCACCCTAACCAAGGCATTAAAACTTTCCAAAGACAAGAGAGCTAATATTTACACTGATAGCCAATATGAATTTGCCACTGCTCATGTCCATGAGAGTATTTATGAACAAAAAGAACTTCTGACCTCGGAGGACAAGGAGATTAAAAATAAGCCTGAAATTAAAGCTCTCCTCAAAACCCTATTTCTGCCAAAACAAGTGGCCATCATACAATGTCCAGGACACACACACACACATACACACAAAAGAATCCTGTCGCCATGGGCAATCAGCAGGCGGATCAGGTGACAAAACAAATAGCCAAGTCGGGACTCCTGGTGTTGTCTATCGGGGCTAAAGAACCCCCTCAGCCTGAGGCTTATAACTACTCTCCTGAGGACTAGGCCAAGGTCCAAGCCCTAGGAGCTATATTTGACCCAGTTTCCAATAATTGGACAAAAAGACGGTAAAACTGTCCTGCCAGTCTTCAATGCGGCTGCCATGGTCCAACAAATACATACCTGGACCCACCTAAGATCAAAGAAGCTTCAACAGATCCTGGATAAGACAGAATTCATCATCCCTGGAGCTGCTGCCCTGGTTGATGAAACTGTAACTACTTGTCAGGCTTGTCAACAAGTCAATGCTGGCAATGCTGGCTGGAACCAAGTCCCAGAAGGGACAAGAGTACATGGATACAGACCAGGAACTTACTGGGAAATAGATTTTATCGAGGTAATGCCCCCAGCTGCAGGTCATGGATACTTATTAGTTTTTATAGACACTTTTTCAGGATAGATAAAAGCTCTCCCCACCTGGAGAAAAACAGCACAAACAGTGACCAAGGCCATCCTGAAAGACATCTTTCCTCAGTTTAGACTTCCCAAGGTAATCGGGTCAGATAACGGGCCGGCCTTCATCTCCCAGGTAATCAGGGACTGGCCAAGATCTTGGGGACTAATTAGAGTTTGCATTGTGCTTACAGACCCCAAAGTTCAGGACAGGTAAAAAGACTAAATCGGACTCTAAAAGAGACCTTGACTAAATTGACCATTGAGACTGGCTTAAAAGATTGGAGACGCCTCCTACCCTTTGCTCTATTCAGAGCCAGAAACACTCCCTCACACTTTAACCTGACCCCCTATAAAATCCTGTATGGGGGACCACCCCCTTTGTCTACTATGATTAATTCTTATCAACCTTCTGCTTCCAAAGCTGATTTACAGGCCCGCCTTAAAAGACTCCAGGTGGTTCAAGCTCAAGTTTGGGCCCCACTGGCCGAACTTTACAAACCTGGCCACTCTCAAACAGCAGGACATCCCTTCCACGTTGGTGACTCTGTCTACATCCATCGACACCGGTCTCAAGGACTTGAACCTCGCTAAAAGGGGCCTTACACTGTCCTGCTCACCACATCCACTGCTCTCAAGGTCGACGGAATAGCCACCTGGGTTCACGCCTCTCACTCCAAAGCTGCCCCAGTGACTCTTGGCTCCGCCTCAAAGATACCACGATGGCAGCTCCATCGCTCCCAAGATCCACTCAAGATAAGACTTAGGGGGTTGACTATAAAAATTCTGCTTCTCACCCTTGTACCCTGTTTTGGCTATGACTCTCCCTCAAATCCCACCAGTTAACTTGGCAGGTGCTCTCTCATATTGGAGAGCCCATATGAGAGATTTCGTACATAGCCCCCTTATAGACCTGGTGGCCTACAATATACCCTGACTTACGTAAATTGGCTATGAAAACTCCTGCTAATTGGGACATCGAGGGATACTCAAACCTCAATGAGGCTCCCACCAAAAAGTCTCCTGAAGGGAAGTTAGGTCTTGACCCCTGGGGGGGATGTGACACTACGAGAAAAAGGAGCTTGTTAAGACATCTGTCTTTTTACATCTGCCCTGGCTCACACCAAACAAGAGCCATAGTGGCCAAATGCAGGGGGACTTCCACATTCTATTATAAAAACTGGGAACACGCCTTAAGATTAAGGCCAGTTAAAAACTCAAGGGGGGATTGTAAGGTTCTCTCTCTCTCAGCCTAAGCCTGGAAACATGACCCAGACAAGCTTGGGAAAGTGACCTAGAAAGAATTGAAGGCCAGTTTCAGTTTCTGAGATCAAGGTGGCCAACCGAGATAAACAATTTCAACTAAGATAAACAATTCTCAGAAAGGTACCATCTGGAAATTCTCTGGAAACTCCCCAGCACCCCTCCCTGCCAAGAATAGCCCCAAGACCAGCGATCCCTGCAATAGCCAATAGCATTTAGACAAGCACCCTTAGCGACCACCAGAGCCAATCCTAACATAGGGCACGCAGCACCTCCTAACCTTTGTGGTTTTAGCCTTTAAGAGTAGCCTGTAACAGTGACTCGTGGTGCCTCCCTCCTGAGTGAGTGCTGAGGTCTCCTGACACGCGTCAGCAATAAACCTTGTGCTTTTGCATCAACACTGTAGTCCTCGAGTGGTCTCTCGCAACGACCCCCTACCTGAGTGGACTCTAGGGTCCAACACTAACATAGAATTAACCATCATCTAGAGACTAGATAACAAAGGGAAAGAAAGGCGTGTTTTAACTGCAAATTAACTCATGAGGTGACAGATACTTTTAAAATCCAGGACAGACAAAGCTCTTTGCCTTTCCCTGGGAGAAAGGATTAAACAGTCCCAAAACTGTCTCCTTCCTCCATCCACCCATCTCTCTCTCTCTCTCTCTCTCTCTCTCTCTCTCTCTCTCTCTCTCTCTCTCTCTCTCTCTCTTTCCCTCTCTCTCTCTCTCTTGTTCCTACCTTCCTCCCTCCTTATTCCTCCCTTCCTCCTTTCCCTTTCCCCTTCCCTTCCTCCCTCACTCCCTCTCCCTTCCCCTCCCTCCCTCCCCTTTCTCCCTCCCTCCTTCTCTCTTCCCCTTCTCTCCCTCCTTCTCTCTCCCTTTCTCCCTCCCTTCCTCCCTCCCTCAATGGTTATGTAGCTCACCTTCTGCCATTTATCTTCCCAATCCCTGACCTATTTTTCCACTGACGCATTAAAGATGATAAAGAAAGTATGTATTTAAAATAAAATTTAGGAAACCTCACATCATCTTTTGGTCCTCATATGTCCTCCACCCCTACTCCTACATTCCAAGCAGCACAGATTATTATTACCTTCCCTTAGCTCTAGTGCCTTGTGTGTAGGACTTGAAACTCTAGTGGACACAGGGAAGCAACTGCCCAGTTTCCTCCTTCCAACTGGCACTTAAAATCAGCCCAGCATAAAGAAGGAAGCACCAGGGTGGCTCCAGGAGGAAGAAAAAAGAAGTGTGTCTCCCAAGTTGCAAACTGAGGTCTAGTACTGTCATGTCTGTCTCATGTCTGTCCAGACACTGGCTTCTCTCTCTCCCAGTTTTTTTTTAAATTTTTTATTAAGTTATTCCTGTTACATCTCAATGTTTATCCCATCCCTTCTATCCTCCCATTCTTCCCTCCCTCCCATTTTCCCCTTATTCCCTTCCCCTATGACTGTTCCTGAGGGGGATTTCTTCCCCCTGTATATGCTCATAGGGTATCAAGTCTCTTCTTGGTAACCAGCTATCCTTCCTCTGAGTGCCACCAGGTCTCCCCCTCCAAGGGACATGGTCAAATATAGGACTTCCTCCAGATCCAGCTATTCCACTCCTTGGAATATACCCAGAAGATGCTCCAGCACACAACAAGAAAATTTGCTCAACCATGCTCATAGCAGCCTTATTCATAATAGCCAGAACATGGAAACAGCCTAAGTGTCCATCAGTAGAAGAATGGATAAAGAAACTGTGGTACATATACACTATGGAATACTGCTCAGCTATTAAAAACAAGGAATTCCCGAAATTTGTGGACAAATGGATTGAGCTAGAAATGATCATAATGAGTGAGTTAACCCAGAAGCAGAAAGACTCAAATGGTATATACTCACTTATACTGGCATACTAGCCCAAGGGGCATGTCCCACAAAAGCCTTCACTTACCAGGAAACTGGGACATAGGGGAGGACATCCTATTGGGACTCTAGAAGAGAGAAGCATGGGAGAATAGCAAAGTAGAAGGATCCAGAGGGTCCTAGAAACCTACAAGTAGAACATTATGATAGGCAGATTTGGGCCCAGGAGTCCCACTCAAACTAAGGCACCAGCCAAGGACAATACAGGCAGTAAACTTTAAACCCCTTCCCAGATCTAGCCAATGGTCAGAACATTCTCCACAGTTGAGTGGAGAGTGGGGTATGACTTTCACATGTCTCTCCCAGTTTTTGATACAGGGTTTCTCTGTTTAGCCTTGGCTGTCCAGGCCACTCTTTGCACCAGACTAGCCTTGAACTTACAGAGATCTGACTGCCTCTGCCTCCCAGAGTGCTGGGATTACCAGTATCTGCCACCATGCCCAGCCTGGCTTCTCATTTTTAAAATAAACTAGATCAGATTAATGAAAATAAGCTTCAGAATCCTTTGATACATATCACAGGAACGTACTGCAACTTTCTAGTACCACTTAGGAACTTTACACTTAGATATGTGTTTCTGGTTAATTTTTCTTATCATTTTCTATTTGTAAATGCAAAATAATGACAATTTCATACAGAACTCAAAATTTTAAGCAATTTTAACTAGTTTCAAAGTGAATAATAATCACTATTCCAGGAGTTGATATAGATGCAAAGATGTGTGACTGGCAATTGGTCCTTCAGAATATCAAATTTCTTGAGTAAAGGAAAAAGGAACTCCAAAATGACCAAATGGAAGCAGAACTGTAGGGCGAGGGAAAGCTATTGAGAAGATGTGGAATGCCTGAAAATCAGTGATATGCAAAGTAATAAGCATCTCTAATACTGCAGGAACAATTTCCAAAGAGTATATAATTTGGAAATGCTCTTTCTGTCCCCAGAATGAAAGCAATTCAAAAGTCTGTGAATAGACTTACAGGCACCTATGATATGTTATGATAGAGATATGGGAAGAGCACAAAAACCTTACCTAATTTTTTAAAGATTCCCTTGTCTATTTTGTCTCTGTATGTCTTGGTGCCTTTCTGTGTATATGCTCATATGTTGGGGTACCCTCAGAGGCTAAAGAAGGCAGCAGATGCTCCAGAGCAGGAGTTCCAGGAAGTTGTGAGCTTTCTGATGTGAGTCCCAGAAACTAAATTCTGGTCCTCTGCAAGAGCAGTAAACACTCTTAACCACTGAGCCATCTCTTTAGTTCCTTCCTTTAATATCTTTATTGATATCAAATATAGAAAGATATATAGATTACCTAGTGGGAATTTGGGTCCCATAGTATGGTTTTATATTATTCCTCTTACATATTTTTCTACCTATCAATTTAATTCCATTAGACTTGAATGATTTTTTAATATATTCTTCCTACTTCTGAATTAATTCTTTCCATTTTTTATTAAGGTTCTTTTTTACCATATGCATTTATATTATTACACATGAATTAAATAAACTACATACAGCAGGAAGAACCACTAGACAATCAGGAATTATATAAATGTTACTTTCATAGTGATTTGGCTATTTGTATTTGGCAAACTTGAAGTAAACATCTTTCCTGTCTTGTTGAATTAATTTTTTGAGAGGCAGCCACATGGGAAAAAATGGTCTTCAGACACAGATCTTACTTTCTTTCCTCTGTCACCTTTGTTTTCATATCCACAATGCTGTGTGGGTCAAGCAACACACACATACTTTATTTTAAAAGGAACAGGATTATTAAGACAGTATAGCAAGTAAAGGCCCTTAATGCCAAGTCTGACTACCTGAGTTCTATCCCCAATTCCTACAAGATAGTAGAAGACATTCACACAGCTTGTCCTCTGACATCAACACACAAGAGACATGATACACATTCATGCATGTGCATGTGTGCACCAAACACACACACACAGACACACACACACACACACACACACACACACACCAATAAATGAAAAAACAGCAACTAAAAATGAAAGCGATCTAGGAAGGAAGAAACTTCTTGGTCAGACCAACTTGATTTATTCCTCTATGTCTTGTGACCAAAGTGTGTAACGTTTTCTATGATAGACTCTGACCATCGAGTGCTAGTGGGAAAGCGAGAGAAGTGTCAATAGCATCTATTATTTGGGGGGTCTTCAGTGCCTCACTTGACCAACTACGCCAGAGGGAAGGATTCCACACTTGGCATTGGGCTTTTTATTTTTCCACCTATAGCTTCTGGAAAGGGCATTATCCCCTAGGCAAGGTAACGTCAATTAAACTCTTTTAGATAAAAATATCTGTGTGTGTGTGTGTGCTTGTGTGTGTAGCTTATAATATGGTATGAAAACTACACTATTAAAATATCTTCAGAATTAAAAGTTCATTATAATTTTAACAATAAAAGAAATAAGATTCTTTGTTTACTTATATATAATGAATGTATGAAGCATATGGGAAGCACAGAAAGAGCTTAAGGGGGTGATAAAAGAATACATTGTATGCATGTGTGAAATTGTCAAATAGTGAATAAAAGTATTATATTAAAATGTTGTTCAAATATATTATAGAAAGACTTCTCTGGGCTGGATTTTAAAGTATATAAGTCACTTGCTTTTATTAAAAATACAATAAAAATATTGTATTCTATAAGTGTATATGTGTGTTGCATGTGTGTGTGTGTGTGTATGTTGCTTAACCCACTTAGCACTATGAATATGAAAACAAATGTGACAGAGGAGAAAAAGTAAGATCTATGTCGGAAGACCATTTTTCTTCCCCGTGTGGCTGCCTCTGACCCTGGAAGTTATCTCATTTGTTATGGAAGAGAAAGTAGGAGAACCAGAGGGAAATGAAGGAGGACTACATGATCAAAAAGACACTGCCTCAAAATGAGACTAAGTCTATCTGTGTATTAGATGGTGAGCCTCTGCTTTAGCTAGGAAGATCTCTTGACTCAGCTGAGAGACATTAGCCCTGTATACATAGCTCCTCTCTCTGTCTGTCTCTGTCTCTCTATCTATCTCTGTCTCTGTCTGTCTCTGTCTGTCTCTGTCTCTGTCTCTCTCTGTCTCTCTCTGTCTCTCTCTCTCTCTCTCTCTCTCTCTCTCTCTCTCTCTCTCTCTCTCTCTCTCTCTCTCTCTCTCTCCCCCCTCTTCTCTCTCCCTCTCCCCTGTGTAATTGCAGGTTGCAGATTTATTCAAAGTTTGGTCTTTGTCATAGCTAGGGTTTTGTTTAACGTAGAAGGATAAATAATCAGATGTTGACAGAAATGAACGATGCTCTCTTCAGAAATCTAATCTTTATGGCCTTTGTTAAAGAAACATCAGAGAAAATTGATGACCATGAAGATTTATGTTTATTAATCTAGGGGGACTTTTTTCTCACCCTGAAATGATAATAGTTATTTGAGTTATGACTAAATAATGGAGACTATTGAATCAGGGAGTCTTCCAATGGTTCACCCTCATTAATCATTTTTATAATTAAAAATGTATTTCTCAATTTCACTTATTTTTCATATTTAAGGAATACTTATTAGAATAAAACTTTTCAGACATGCAACAGAAGAAACTATTTTGAAGAATAACTGAGAAAAGGCGAAGTCTAATCACCTAAGTATCATCATATATGGATAGGACTCACACATGCATACATCAAATATAAGTACAAATGCTAACGCTTTTACATATACAGAATTTTCATTTTGACATTAAACATAATGATGACTACTATGTGGATTTAAATGTCCTCTAGAGTTGGAGTTTTGTTCTTTCCTGTGTGTTACTGGTAGGTGAGGAAATCATTACATCATGGGCCTTAGCAGAAGGAAGTTAGGGAGAAGTGTCCCTCAAGGGCATATGAGAAACCAGGGCCCTTGCCTTGTACATGCCTCTACTGTGCCATCTACCATGATGTGCTCTGCATTCACAGGCACAAAATGTTTATTTTTATTTATTTTTTATTTTTTTAATTAATTTTATTAATTTATTCATATTACATCTCGGTTGTTAGCCCTTCCCCTGTTTCCTCCCATTCTTCCCTCCCTCCCACTTCTCCCCTTCTCCTCTCCCTTATGTCTGTGACTGAAGGAGACCTCCTCCCCCTATATATGCTCTTAGAATATCAAGGTGCTTCTTGGTAACTTGCTATCCTTCCTCTGAGTGCCACCAGTTCTCCCCATCCAGGGGACATGGTCAGAAAAGGGGCACCAGAGTTCCTATGAGAGTCAGATCTCACTCTCCACTCAACGGTGGAGAATATCCTGTTCATCGGCTAGGTCTTGGTAGGGGTTCGAAGCTTACTGCATATATTCTCCTTGGCTGGTGCCTTAGTTTGAGGAGGACCCCAGGATCCAGATCTGCACAGGCACAAAATGAAGGAGTTACAGCCATGAGCTGAAATCTTTGAAACTTTGGGCAATAATAAACCTTTTCTTGTTGTGAGCTGTCTATCTCATGTCTTTTGTCACAGAGAAAAAGCTGACTAAAAACAGTAAACTGACTTGCAATTTGAAATGATTTTGTTTCTATACACATAACTTTTATGTGTTCATTGAAAAAAAACAAAGCAAATATGAAATAGCATAAAGTCAGAACTTTTCAACTCACCTCCTACAGCTTGATATCAGAGAGTAGCTTGCAGATATTACTGAGCTTTCAAACTATGTAAACATAAACAGATCTCTCTCATGCAAACAAACACAAAGTTTATGTGCTTTTGTGATGTAAATAATCAGAAACTGTCTGAAAACAAACAGGCTATTTATTTAGAATTTGCTTTGAGAAGGAACTCAGCCACCATCACTGAAATTGGCAGAGACTCAAAGGCAGGCAGAGCAGAGTGCTCTGTAATGAAAAAGATGCTGTCATGTCCAGGATCAAGTATGCAGACATTTCTGTTCAAGGTTATTGTCATAGAATGGATGGAAGAGTGACAGTAAGAGGGTGGGGGCATCCCATTGCTGGTTAGTATAGCCTGTCTGGCTTTCTGTGGATAGATCAGAGGTGGAAGCAAAGGATATAAAGGACTGGCGATCTGGGGGTCACTGGATGGCTCCTCATTGTTTCAAATACTTACTGCAAGGTTGTGGTTTATCCTCCCAGGTTTATTGTTCTGGGTTGTGGGTTGTGGGTCAGAATTCTAAGGAGGTGTGTGTGTGTGTGTGTGTGTGTGTGTGTGTGTGTGTGTGTGTGTAGCCTGATTGTCTCTTTGCAGAATTGCACACTCATCATCAGTCATTGGTATGTCACTGGCATAGTTTCCTTTAATAATAGCTCCAATCAATATTCAAACATTATTAGTAGTATATACCAGTATAGATAGATAGATATATGTTATTTATATAATATATATTATATAGATAGTTATAGATATGTGGCATAAATATATAGAGATACAGATATATCATTACAGAAGACCTCATGTATGCCTTATATACATATTACTAGTCATTTGTAATGCCAGTTTGAACTTGTCTGAAAATTCCAATTGTCTGAATTTTATCATTGATAAAGCGAGCTTCATTGGAGACTTATTTTTACAAGTATTCATTTATATGTTCCTTTTTCAAAATGTTACTCTGTGTGTGTGTGTGTGTGTGTGTGTGTGTGTGTGTGTGTGTGTGTGTGTGTGTGCAGGAGCCCATACATATGGAAGCCAGAAAGCAACTTTCAGATGTGGATTCTTTCATTCCATCCTGTGGGTTCTGGAAAACTAACTCAGGTCCTCAGTCTTAGCAACAATCAACTTCACCCACTGAGTTTCCCACTGGCTACCTGTACTTTTAAAGTGGATTCCTGCAGGGCCTGGAGAAATGGCTCAAGACTTAAGAGCACATATTGCTCATACTGAGAACCCAGGGTCAATACCCAGCACTGAAATGGTGGTTCGTGAACAACCATCCCTAATTCCATGGGATCTAGAGGACATTTTCAGGACTCTACATCACCAGGCACAGACATCATACACATGCATGCAATCAAAACACTCGTACACAGACAATAAAGTAAATAAATCTAAGGAAAATAATTTTAAAATTCATTGCGATATTGAAGTTTATGTGTAAGTATATTTTCCCATATTGAAATGGAATACTGATTTTTTTTTAGTTGTTTTTTTTTTTTTTTATTGACAGGTGCAGCTCTGTAGAAGTGAATGGAAGTGACATGTTAATATACTCATTTTTTAAAAGGGTGATGCAACAGATGCTAAGTTTTATTTGCTAATTGGGATGAACAATCTCTCTTCTGTTTACTTACTCTTGTGTTTTCCATTTTTGTGTGCCTTAGCTCACAAATAATACCTTCTGCTCATAATTTTATGGATATAACTAATTTTCATTTTATTTTTTATTGTTTTGTGGAACAAGCTTGTTTTTAACTTACTAAATTAATTTTTCATTGTGTTTAATTGTTGCGATGTGAATGGTCTACCTCTAATAGTATTTAGAGTTAAAAAAGTGTTATGACTATCTGTCAAAAGCTAGGCCAGATGTCACCAATATCTTGAGACAACATAAACTATGAGTTCCAACAGTCTCACCTGTAACTTTTAGCCTTCATGTTGTTGTTAAAATAAAACCTCTTTGATGGAGATTAGTATAGAGAATCCTCAAGAAGCTAGAAGTATATCTACATATGGCAAGCTCTTCTTGTCTATGGTAGCCTAGACCAGTGTGGACAGGTCTCTAACAGAGCTGTGAATGCCCTTACTTTTTGTGTGCAATTGGCTCATTCCCAATGGCTACTATGTGATAACTGCCACCCATGAGTGTCAGAAGTCTTCATCATTGCCCATAAATTAAAATTGCATAGAAAGTTAAAAAAAAATCGTTCCTAATCGCCTTCCTCTATTACCAGAAATTCTGATTTAGCTGATTAGCTGGTAGGAGGTGAAGTTCTAGCATCTGTATTTTTAAAACTCTCTTAGTGATTTAAATGTGCCTAAAGAATAGAGTAGCATAGTAGCTCATCTCTCTCTTATTTCTAATCAATAGGTCATATATCATGTAACTTATCTTCTATAATAGGAAGGTCAATAATAAACTAAAGCCAATACGATAGCTTACAAATCTATTTTTTAAAAACTCAATTATGTTTTGAGCCATCCTAATTACAAAGTAAGAACAGCTAATTAATATTAATAATTATAAAGACATTTTGATATTCAAATCAGATCATTGGACCCTATTAACCCAAAACTTACACTCTCATATACTCAGAAAGATTCACATGTTACTATACCTAAAAAAGATTATAGCATCATTTAAATATAATTTCTAATTTCATAAATATAAAAATAATGTAGTTGAGACTCAGAATAATCCAGTAATAATCACAATGTCATCCAGATATTTAATATAAGAATTAGAACTATAGGACCAATATATGCTTAAAATTGTTAGACAATCCAGGAGATATGTGCAGAACTTGGCAGTAAAAGCACATTGGGTAGTGAATATATTTATAATCTCTATTTCTTTGAATCATGAACTCAAGAGTGACATTACAAAGCCACTAGTTATTTCAACTGAACACATTTTATGAAGCAAGTTGATTTTATGAAGAGAGCAATCAAAATGTTGAATGAGGGTTGCAATTATCTGAAGGCTTGACTGGGGCTGGTAGATCTGCATCACAGACAGGTCACTCCTCTCCATGAGGCTGTGTGTCCTATGACTTGACTTAGCACCCTAGAGCTAAGATAACAAAATAAGAGAGTTAATATATTTCATAAAATGTCCTTGGAAAGCATGGTTTATCTGATCTCAATATCTTATTCTTTAAACAAGTGATCCTGTTTCATCATCCAGAGGGGCATGAACAAGGCATAACTATCAAGAATCCAAATCTGCCACCCAGCTTCTGCTTTCCCTTCAGGTTTATCCAGGTTCATTGTGTACCTAGCTAGACTAGAGGGAGGTAAGATTACCTAGGCACAGGTGAGTGCAGTGTAGGATCTCGCTCAGTGAGTGCATGAGAAACAGACTTCTCTGGAGATAGCGTCAGTGAGACTACTTGTTTAGTTGGGGCAACAAAGGCTACTTAAACCTTTGGAAGTGAATAGGGACTATCATGGTGAGTGTACATCATTGGCTGGAGCCAGAGTGTTGAGGATGCCTCATTTGCCTAAGGAGGAATTCCAGATGCTGCTGGACATTACCTTATAAGTAGAAAAGAAGTTTAACCTGAATATGTGACCTCCTCAGAAAAGCAAGGTGTGGGGCATGGGGCTATATGCACTGGAGCATGCAGACCCGGAAAGGGAGGGAGCAGTCCTACTCCTGCTGATCTCAGGATGAGATTTCCAGGGTTTGGACATGTTTCAACCCCAAAACCGGCTCCTCTGGTTGCATAGCTCCCAGGCCCCACAAAAATCCATTGAGAATGTCTTGGGAACCTCTTACTTTGTCTGTGTTAATACATCATAGCTCAATTTTGGCTGACTGTAATTCATAAAATTTGGGTGTTTGATAGTCATTAATTTATCTAAGTTTTCTATTAATAGTATGATAGTTTGTATCTCATGACAACCTGGAATTTCCTGATACAGTTTGACAATGTGTCATTTAGTAATAAGTTGAGAAACTAAAACTTTAAAAATTTTTCCAAAAACATATAATGTCTACATTAATATCTTTTGACATTTTGATACTTGTCCTTAGAAATGTGTATGATTTACACTATCACCCAATATTAAGTAAAGAAACTTTATTTTTCTGTTTTGACAGCATTAAATAACATGTAATCTCTTTCCTATCCACAATAGACACTTTTTCTATCTATGATGCATTACCTCTCTTTATGTGTATATAAAATATATCTTAGAAGGGAACTTTCATATACTATGGTCACAAACTTCAAGAGTGGATCAAGAAATGAATTGGCAGAAACTAGAAGTATATTGTCAGATTAGCAATGCTATGTTTTATGTTAAAGAATATATAAGCATTTCAATTTTTGTTTAGAAAAATAATATTGAAGAGTTGAAAGAATTTACTTTTTACCTTTATATAGAAACAATATGTAAAATGTATCCTTAAATAATATAAAGTTTCATGAAAGATTAAATGCACAATCATCAATGAAATGATTCATTCCTCATATTTTCTTCCACTAAATATACTGTGCCTGAACAAATGTAAAGGAACTAGATCGTGTGGCTGCCTTATGGCATGTACAGTCATTAACGCCCCACTGAAACAGGACATTTACAACCATTCCTACAGTTTTAATGTGTATTAAAACACTCAAATAATTGCAAGCTAATGGTGATATCCACTCATGTTATTATTAAAAGTGAGAAGTGAGGAATCTCCCTGGTCCATGAGTCAAAACTTACCTTCTCATAGCTTTAATATAGCTTTTGAAGCAAATGCCTAGAGGCGATATTTTCAGAAGACTCTAAAATGAAATACAGTTTTAAATAGTTTTAATACAAAATTCTGAAAGACTCCAGGGTAGGTATATCATTATAAGAAAGAAGAGTTTAAGAATTTCTGTATGTGAGCTGTGTCTCAGTGTATTTTTATCCAGGTTGCTGAGTCTCACTGCCTTGGTACGTCTCTCTTCCTGGACTACCTTTCAATATTAGTTCATTTCAGAAAGTTCTCACAGTAGACAGATAATCCCCCGTATGCCTCTGTGGTTGTATGTATGTCTTATATAAATGGAGGAGAGTATCTGATCATTTGTTTGTCTGATAGTTATGTCTCTGTTCTTTTATCTACATCTCTCCTTGTCTGGGAGTCTTTTTGAGTTAAACTTTTTCATCTATTAATAAAGTTATACCTTCTCTCACTTCAAAGTCGGAGGTAGCTGCACTGTTCTACCATTTTCTCTCCAGCTTCTACCTATACATCTCTGTCTCATTTTTTCTCTGTTTTCCTGCTTTTCAGGATACCAGTAACCTCATATGTAGTCATCAGTTCTTTTTTGTATTCTCTTCATTATAAAATTCTGTCTCATTATTCATCACAGATGAGTCTCCACATAAACTTAGCATTGGTTATGCCATCTGTTTCCCAAAATGTGACTATCCTTTCAATGACTGCAGGGTACTTTAGCACCCCTGGTGAGTCTCAAATATAGCACAACTGTGCTACGCAGAGGTATACTTCTTAAACTTCAGACCACAGACAGTTGTCTCGAAGATATCAACAGACCTTTTGCTAAAGTCACAAAATAAGTCTATTCCTAAATCAAAGCTGTCAGAGGTTGTTGTATCGTATGAGTCATGGCCATGCATATAGCTGTTTAGTGAGTACAGGAGAATAATGGTCCATCATCACAGGGGCTGCCTAGTGTTAGTTGGCTGTTTCGGCTTTGCTTAAAACTGATGCTTGCAACTATTGCTAATCAAGATAGTGACTGAATCCAGTAGCCTCAGATTGCCTGGAAGGTGAAATCTAACCAAGAAAATGAAGCATTCTATAAATATTGAAATACAAATCAAATTAATGGTCTAATAATATATTAATTTTTAAAAACATATAGGCGACCTGTGAGATGGATCAGTAGGTAAAAGAATTTGCCACATAAACCCTTGGTAGCCTGAATTTGATCCTCAGAACCCAAGTAAAGATAGAGAATTAGAATTAGAACTAGAATTAGAAAACTCACTCCAGTAATTGTTTCTCTCTCTCTCTCTCTCTCTCTCTCTCTCTCTCTCTCTCTCTCTCTCTCTCTCTCTCATCTCTCACTCTCTCTCTCCTCACTCATATTCACATATACATATAAATAATAATAAGATAAATTCCTTTTTAAAAAGAAAAGACAGATGGTCAGATTACTCAAAACTTTCTGCTTTGAGATAAAGAAGTACATTTTCTGCCAAGAAAAAAAAAACAGAAAGAATAGTTCTACAGTGTTCATTTTTTATATCATCAACAATTTCACACATGTGTGTCATAAATTTTAGTCATTTTCTGCACAGCTACCATTTTTTCTCTCTTCTCCATCCCACTCCTGCTGAAACATTTCTTCCCAGTCCCCTTCCTAATTGAGAGAGAGAGAGACAGAGAAAGAGACAGAGAGACAGAGAGAGAGACAGACAGACAGAGAGAGAGACAGACAGAGACAGAGAGAGAGAGAGTCCCACTGATTTACCATGCACAAGCATGGATAAGAGGTTATTATTAGAGCATAGATAATTAATCAGCAACTACATGACTGAAGAAAATGACACCTCCACATCCCCCAGCCACTAACAAATTCTTAGGAAGAGCATAGTTAATGTGTTTATTGATATCATAGGTTTCAATCTCCTTCCATTGAGCTATTCCCTTGGTTTAAGACATATGTATCATGGAGAATTTGACTCTAAGTCTCTTTAATTTGGCTTGACCTCAATAAGACAATCTCAAGCAACAAAATGTAATAGAAATAAATATATGAGATTTAATTTTCTGTTGGTTTTTTAGAACTATTCCTCTTGGAAATCCTGGGGTAGCACAGAAGTCAGGTTACCCACCCTGGCACCACCACAGTGCTATATGTGCCATATCTAGGGACTCTAGAAAACTACCCCTGGATTCTTGCTTTTGAGCCTCCACCTATGTAATAGAGGTCCAAATGAAACAATGCCACTCTCCTCAAGCCTACTCTTACTCCCTTCTCTAATTGATCCACTTCTTCAACCCTAGTGGGTCTCATGTATTCCACTGCCCTCTTTTGCTCACCAGCATGCCCCTTTAGACCTCCTCTTTCTCTCCTGTAGCCTCCTTTACTTTGAAATCATAGCTTTGCAAGATAATGGATGAAACTGGAGTTCATGCTCACCAATATAAGTCAAACTTTGGAATCTAGATTTAAACACAGGTATGAACATGTAGACACATGTATTTACTGTGTGTGTGGATCATGTGTATGTGTGTGTGTGTGTGCATATATGAATGCGTGAGGGCTAGCAGTTGTAGTAAGGGATGAACCATAGTGATGTTCAATAATATACACCAATTTTTAATAAAAGAAAAAAGAAAGAATCCCGTTTTCCAAAGTGGTTAATAGTTATTGGCTATGGATGACAAAAAAGTAGACTAAGATTCTCTCTCTCTCTCTCTCTCTCTCTCTCTCTCTCTCTCTCTCTCTCTCTCTCTCTCTCTCTAAAAGAACAAAATGCAAAAGAAAGGAAGGGGGTTTATCAAGTTTTCAGTACTGAGTTGTGAAAGCCTTCCTTCCACTGCAATATTCAGGAGCTATATTTAGGCTCTTTGTATGCTGGTCTACCCCCTAGGAGGAATTCTTGTTGCTTGGACACTGTTCACTCACTATAGTCCTTCGATTTGTCAAATTTAAACTCTGTATTTTAGAGACAATTAAAGAAATCAAACTACTACACGAGTTTTATAGACAACATATTACACATATGTGCTTATTAATTGACCTCTCAACACAAATACATCTTTCAGTATATCCTTTGTACCCTTGTCTATGCACCAGAAGCTGAACTGTCATAATTGATAGCAGAAGGTTTCTACCATGCTCCACTACAGGAGTGCATGCCTTTGTTACTGAAATTCTAGGTAATCAAGAAAAGAATATCTCAACCATAAATTGTCACATTCAACCTGACTTTTTTAAAACACAGGAAGGCAACTCACTGATCCTCATGGTAGAACACACAAATCATTGGAAGAAAATGCATACAACTGTATATACTCTTGACATCTAGTAAACACCAATGGAAAGTGAACGAGTGTCTCTAGGAATGCACATAGTTTATAGTGGCAAAAACAGCTTTTCCCTGTTGGGACGTCAGATGCCCAGCACATCCTCACCAGCACTTCAGAAGGGCTGTTCAGAATTCTTCCATGAGGTTACACTGTAGGAGTGACATTTACAGAGATATGTAATGACATCTTAAGTTTTGTGAACCAGAACTTCTTTCTCCAGCTTTCCTAATCAACTCTGACATCTGCCAACCCCTGCACATAACATCTAGATACAAGTTAATAGCTCTTAACTTAACTCAAAATAGTTTTGCGCTTTAGCAGATTGTGGCTGTTTTGGAGTGGACTAGAATGATTTCTTATATGGATCACTATAATACTATGTGGAAAATAGTATTTTATATAATGTTTTATATTATATATAATATAATATTTTATAATGATATGAAAATAATATTTCATATAATATAAAATACCTTGTGATTATTTGAATAATAATGGCTGCTATAGGATCATATATTTGAATGTATAGTCACCAGAGAGTGGAATTCCTTTAAAGGATTAGAAGGATTAATAGGAGGTTCAGGTTTCAGTGGCTCAGTTCCTTTCTCTGCTTATAGATCAGAAAGTAACTCTCAGCTACTGTTTCAGCACATGTATGCAGCCATGCTCCACACCATGATGATAATGGAGTAAGACCTCTTAAAATGTAAGCAAGTCCCCAATTAAATTCTTTCTTTTAGAAGAGCTGCCTTGGTAATGGTGTCTCTTTGCAGCAATAAAACAGTGACTGAGACAGAAGTTGGTACCAAACACTGAGGTATTGCTGTGACAGGCCTAACTGCTTTTTGATAAATGAATATAAAAGATTTTGCAACTTTGCACTAAAGGATCATTTGAACACTTTAAGCTGGGCTTAGTTGAACATCAGAGTAAGATCATAGAATTTGAATGGTGGTCCCAACTTAAGAAGTTTCATAGGAGAATATTACTAAATGGCCTATAGACCATTCTTGTGATAGTTTGCAAAGAATATAGCTGATTTGTAGTCTTGTCCTAAAAATCTGTAGGAGACTAAATTAATAGTTTTGGCAAAGGAGTTTTCAAGACAGTATAGTATTGACTGAGTAACATGGTTACTCATGGTCACACTTATGCATATCTATAACAAAAAAGGAGCAAGATAAACCAGGAAAAATACAAAATGTACAGTTTGAGGAGAAAATGAACACAAGGAAAGGTAATACTGGAGCCATGTCTGGTGCTAAAGAATATAAAAAGTTTGAAGAAAAGCCTGATGCTAAGCAGAATAAAAGGAGTGGGGCCGCCAGGGCAAGACTCCACCCAGTTAAGCTTCCAACTTATGAAAAAATTAACACAAATTTAAACAGTGAAGTAAATCATCAAAAACAGAAAGCTGTTGCAAATGTATTTGAAATAGGAAGTCAAGTTCCAGCCCCAGAAAATGACAGAACACAGCACTTTTGCCCAGTGGTTCTGGCTTTAGAGTAAAGAATACAAGATACGGTTTGTGGAAACGGTGCTCTGCTAAGGAAAATCCCCAAAACTAGGTGTGTTTTGGGATTGTTCCTGAATGGAAGCCCAAGAGACCACTGTGTGAAGTGAAGAGGATGAAGTTTTGATTGTGTTGAAGACGCCAACATGTTGGAGATGACAAAGTTGTAGGATACATGCCAAGGAGAACTGTATGCTGGGTGTGGAACCAGACCAGACCAAGAGAGAGAAGTGTGTTGCAGCCAACAAAGTTGAAAGGAGTTGGCAATCTTAAGGGTGCTTTGATATTAGGCATGGAGAGGCAAAATTTAGGGTTTGTGGTGCTGGATTTAGATTCAGTTTTGATCCAGAATTTTCTTATGCTCCCTCTCGCCCTTTTTGGAATGGTAATGTATCTTCCATGTCACTGGGTGCTATAAATATAAGATCTGCTTTTTTAAATTTATGTTTAATTTATGTATTCACTTTACATCACTATCAGAGCCCACTTCCTCCTCCCCTCCTGGTCCTGCCTCTCACCCTCTTCTCCCAATTCCCCTTCCCTTGTCCTCAGAAAGGTGATCTCCCCCCCCAGTCCATCAAGTGCTGGGCTCATCCTTATCTACTGAGGCCAGGCAAGGCAACCCCATTAGGGCAAAATGATCAAAAACAGGCAACAGAGTTCATGTCATAGAAAGTACCCACTTAACTTACTACGGGACCCACATGAAGATCAAACTGTTCATTGGTTACATATGTTGATGGGTCCCAGGTCCATGCATGCTCTTTAGTTGGTGCTTCCTTCTATGTAAGCCCCCATGGATCTAGGTTAGTTGATTCTGATGAAGCTCATTGCAGTGTTCTTGTCCCCTACGGGTCTTTCTATACTCCCCCACCCCCACTCTTCCACAGGACTCCCTGGACTCCAACTAACACTCCTTCATTGCTGGTGGGAGTGAAAATTCGTACAACCACTTTGGAAATCAGTCTGGCGCCTTCTCAGAAAATTGGAAATAGGACTACCTCAAGGCCCAACTATATCACTGCTAGGCATCTACCCAAAAGATACTCCACCATACCTCAAGGACATTGGCTATGTTCATGGCAACTTTATTCATAATAGCTAGAAACTGGAAACAACCTGGATGTCCCTCACCTGTAGAACAGATTTTAAAATATGGTGCATTTACACAATAAAATACTACTCAAATATCAAAAACAAGGAAATCATAGAATTTGCGGGCAAATGGATGGAACTAGAAAGGATCAACCTGAACAAGGTAATCCAGATGCAGAAAGACACACATGATATGAGCTTAACTTAACTGTCCTCTGAGAGGTCCCACCCAGCAGCTGATTTAATCAAATGCTGAGATCTGCATTTTAATTTTGATTTTTCAAGTGCTATAGTTAAGAGATTGCCATAAGTATCAGAACAGACTATAAACTTTATGGTTTCAAAGTGTTGAGACTGATAAACTATCAGGAATTTTGAAGCTAGATTGAATGCATTTTGCATTATGATATTTCAATAAGACTATGTGGTCCAGGGAGTGGAATGTGGTGGAGTAAATAAAAATTATTTCTATAGTATTATATATTTGAATACATAGTCACCAAGGAGTGGGTAACTTTGAAAAAATTAGAAGGGTTAAGAGGTGCTGTCTTATTGGAGAAAGTTCTCTCTCCCTCTCTCTCTCTCTCTCTCTTTCTCTCTCTCTCTCTCTCTCTCTCTCTCTCTCTCTCTCTCTCTCTCTCTCTCTCTCTCTCTCTCTGTGTGTGTGTGTGTGTATACTTGTAGATCATGATGTAACTCCAGCTACTGCTGCAGTGCCATGCTCCCCACCTTGATGATAATAGACTAAACTTCTTAAAATATAAGCAAGCCCCCAACTAAATGCTTTCATTTGTGACTTACCTTGGTCATGATGTCTCTTCACAGCACTAGAATAATGTTAAGATGGTAAATGTTCTGGCACATGCAAAAAGGTTCAGTTATCATTTACCTAGTATTCAGCAGATATGGGGGAATTCTAGACCAACCTGTTTTGAAACTTGCTTTAGTTGGACAGTCCGTGATTTTTTTCTTCCCTACTCTCTGATTTTCTCTTAGAAACATTTATGCCAAAAGTCAAATGTGTGGAGATTTTCCCCTAGAATAAAAATAAGATTGGCATAATACTTCCTATTTTGTTAGTGTTACCCAAATGCCATCAAAACTAATGTCACTGAAACTACTACATTTCTTGAATATTTTCATCTCTAATTACATGTAAGCAAGAAAGACAAATCACCAAGTAACCTCATTATTCAAGTCATAGATAAAAATAGATAGATGATAGATAGATAGATAGATAGATAGATAGATAGATAGATAGATAGATAGACAGACAGACAGACTGACAGACTGACTGATAGATAGAAAAAAACAGAAACTACTGAAGTTTGGGTCTATTTAATGAACTTTAATTCTGGTTATTTGATGCCAAAATGAAATTTCTGAAGCAACTAAATCTGTTTCAGATTAGGATCCTCCCACTGACATCAACTACTTGCCTGTTGAAGAAGCTGAAAGTCCTGGCACTCTAAACTCTGCTTGCAAAGGTATATAAAAAATACTAGCTAACTGTGGTGATGTTCACTTATAATCTCAGCATTTGGAAGATAGAGGCAAGAGAATCAGGAGTTCAAAACCACAGCCATTCTGAAACAGGCCTGAGTTATAAGAGAAATCTATCTCTAAAATAAAATAACAAATAGACATTGTTAAGTGGAAAATTAGATCAAATTGCACACATGGAGGGAGAGAGCAAGAAGAGGAAGAAATGGGTTAATGTTAAGGTCCTCTTCCTCCTCATATAAATGAGGTCAACATAGGATCTTCAACCACTGAACTATATCCTAGCCCTCAAATTCCTTTTTCAAAGTCATTAATCCAGTATCAGAATCACAAAAAACTTCTAGCTTTTTCTAGGTTTGGCCATGTTTCCTTTTCAGCCTCCCCCAAGGGGATGTCTTAAAGTCCTCCAAGGAAATTTAGGACAAAAAGAATCTTCCAATAGTTTTTCTACATGGTAACAGAAGCGAAGTTGTTCTCGTCAAATACTTCCCCATCGGTTTTGAGTGACAGAACAATTTCTCCATTGAGAACACTCTCAAATTCCTCTAGAAACTGCAGAGAGGTCACTGTGGTAAGAATAATCCTATTCTCTCTTCTGGAAGGACCATTTAAATAAATGTCCTTTCTCATTGATGGAATTTACCTGAGACACTTTACACAACAAGTGCAAACCTGCAGCAGAAAATGTCTCTAATTAGAACAAATTATCCACTAATTTCATTTAATTTCGTCGTCTATTAGTGCAATGGGAGCATAGGACAGCTCTCCAAGACTGACTGGCAATTTCCAGGTGGTAGAGTTGTAAATACATGAAATAGATACTAAAAATTAAACTTGAATGACAAAATATGTATAGTTGGTTTCTATGGGAATAATACAACTTGGATTTTGCCTAAGATCTAGCTATTGCAACAAACTAAAAATTTTACAAATTCAGATCATTCTTCAAGGCCATTTGTTCTTTCACAATCATTTAGTTAATGCTATTATTTCATATATTTTTTAATGCTGATCTTTTTTTAATTATTTTATTTTTGATATGACAATATAATTACATCACTTCACCATTTTCTTTCCTCTCTCCAAATCTACCCATAGACCAGTCCTTGCTCTCTTCCAGATTCACAGCCTCTTTCTTTATTAGCTGCTGTTGCATGCACATATGTAATCATTGTTTACAGGGACTATTCTTCTGTTAATCTTTCTTCACATACTTTAATAGCTTTTCAAATCCAGATGGAAAGTGCTGCATTGCAACTGCACGGACACACTGGTGTTTCCTTGCCAAACCTCAAATGTGTGTGCTGCTATCGATCTTCTCCAGTTAGCGTTGTCTCCTCCAGCTATAAGCCAATCTCTACTAAAACTGGAAGTGTAATTTTCAAGCTTATATCTGTTGAGGAAAAAAATGAATACGGAAATATATGTCTCAGAAATTATAAACTGCTCTTAGCTTCCCTTTTATGGAGCACAAATGGTGCAATTTGAATAATCTTTTTACCTCACCTCAGGACAAGATTTTAAATTGGATCATCATTAATTTATCCATTTTTCTGCGAAGAGCACAAGTAATTTGTTTATGTAACTCTTGCTATAAATCGCCAGAGTAAAAGACATGACTTTTCCTTAATAAAAATATTTTTCCAAACAATAATTTCATCAAAAGTTTTCTTCACGACTCCTGAGAATATCCCTCTTGCAAGTAAATGACTTTTAATCTCAACAATATTTCAAAGATATTAAATTCAGCGTTAAAGGCAGGAAGAGTAGAGGAAAGAGAGGACCTTGTGTCCAAGGCTCTTTCTCTGAGTGGGTTTAGCAAGAACTAACAAACATTGAAAACTGCCCTTCTCCTGCCTAGTATTTTTTTCTCTCAATAATGGAATCACATACTTGATATTGCTTAGTATATCAATATACCTAATGAACTACGAGGAAAGATGAAATTATGTGAGAGGAGCTGGAGAGATGGGTAAAAGCTGGGAATCCTTGCTGGTCTTCCAAAGGACTGGGTCTGGGTTCACAGCATCCTCATGCTTTGTCTCACAACTGCCTGCAACGACTCCAGTTCCATGGAATCTCACCCGTTCTTCAGGCCTCCACAGGCACGCGCACACACACACACACACACACACACACACACACACGAAATCAAACCTTTAAAAACGGATCTCTGTAGGAAATGATACAGGTGTGTCCTCACGTTTGTCTGGAAATGTGACAAGATTATGGTTGTAGAAACCAGGCAGCATCTACAAGAGAATAGTAACTCTTGGCATTCTTGGTAACCATAGGAACATCATGGCCAATTATAGTCACTTCACCGTCTGTTACATGATTCTGTAGATGGAAACAGGACAATAATAGAAAGGCTGCCTCTGTGGCAGTGCCTGGTGAGGAAGAAGAAACAGTAATAAGCAACAATCACGGCAAAGACTTGAAGAGGCAGGCTGCCCACTGTTGTGGTGTCAAGGAAGAAAAAGAGAACCTAAAAGAAGAAATATGGAGGCATAAATTAATATTTGCATGGAGGGCTGGAGAGATGGCTCAGAGGTTAAGAGCACTGGCTCTTCTTCCAAAGGGCATGAGTTCAATTCCCAGCAACCACATGATGGCTCACAACCATCTATAATGTGATCTGGTGCCCTCTTCTGGCATGCAGGTGTTGCATGCAGGCCGAATATTGTATACATAATAAAATAAATAAATCTTTAAAAAAATATATTTGCATGGAGTAGGGAACAATCATAAAGAAAATTATCAAATAATTAACCTACTGTTCACATCATCGCCTACAATTCACTTAGCTCCTGTCATTTAAACCATTATGGCTATATCTCTTGTACTCAATAGACTACTTAGCAAGAGCCAATTTTCTGTATCTTCTTCAAGAGACTACTTGCTTTCAGGAGTTTGTAATGTCAGGTAGTTACTCCAGATATTATTGCATTTCTCATTGTTAGGCTCTTCACTGGTCTAAGAAACAATTACCCTCTTTGCCTCAGTCAGATGTTCACATTTTCCACTGGCCTAAAGTAACTAGCTCTGAATTAGCACTGTCTTGCCAAAATCGTGTGTGTGTGATTGTGTGTGTGTGTGTGTGTGTGTGTTGCTTCCTTTGTTTATTTAATTTGAGTAAGTGTAGAACACTATAAAATCACATATGACATAAAAATTAAAACTATATTCTAACACATTTTCAGCTTTTGTCTCTTACCATTTCTGGGAGAACTGGGGTAAATTCACAAAGGAATGGTTTTACAGTGTTTCTAGGCTTTCTTTCCTCATTCAAGGACTTGGAAGAGTCTAGCACAACAGTGAAATCATCACTCTTTTCAATGTTATATATTTTGTCTTCGGGGGTTTTGTTGTTTGTTTGATTGTTTGTTTTTTCAGGAAAGGGTTTGTAGACCAGCCTAGCCTTGACCTCACAGAGTGCCGGGATTAGAGGCATGTGCGTCGGTGCCTGGCTTTTTTGTTTGTTTTTGACTTTTTGTTGTTGTTGTATATATTTGTCTTCCCAAGAATCACACATAACTCCACCTGCCGCAAGAGCAACTAGAATGTTAAAGTGACAGGACCCCGTTTTCCTTGATCACAGCTGGGACTCTCACATAAACTGTCAGAATAGGGAGTTGTTAAGAGAACTGTAGAAGCTCCCTGTTGTCACCACACCCTCCTTCCTTCATTTCTTTTTAGTAGAATGCAAATGCCAGCAATCTTTGCTCTACGCAAAACAATTTTCAAAACATTCTGTCTCCTTTTCGACGGTTCGTATGGCAAAGACTTAGAATGACAAGAATATAAGGCTAAATCCATTTTAAAGATTTTTTTAAAGGCTCTTCTTCATATCTATTGGTTAGCCCATGTGACTAATCATTGGAAAGGACACTGAAGTAAGATACTGGAACTAGACCAAGAGAAAAAGTCGTGAACAGTGTTGTCATTGACCATGGCCATATACTTGAGTTTGCAAAGCAACAGCTAAGGCAGGGGGATCATTAACGTTAGCCACATCTGATAATCATCAAGTGAATTAACAGATGGCAAGCTGAGAAATGCTTTGTCTGGATAAAATAGCATGACTATTGAGTATCATTTGCTTATGATAACTAAAATGGATTTTAGAAATCACTGCATCCAATTCTTCAACTTTCTGGAATTATGAACTCAAAACTGAGGAAAATCGACCTGGAACCCTGTTACACATTTAAGCCAGGGTTGTGGATAAACTTAACTGTAGTTAATTTTTTTCTTTATAATTCATATTTCACACTTGCTTTTGCTTTTTAACTAAGTCACACTTCCCCACCAATAATAATAATAGTGATGATGATGATGGTGGTGATGATGATGATGATAAACAATTTCTATCTAGCATAGCAGCACAAAAATATACAAAGTTCATTTTGTTGATTATTTGCATCTTCTTTTGGTTTTAAAATGAGTGAGAAGAGGCTGAAGAGACTTGGGAGTGTGAGCTGCTCTTCCAGACCCTGGGTCAGTTTGAGCACCCACATGACACACAACAGCACAACAGTTATCTCTAGTTTCAAGGGACGAAGCGAACCAAGCACACACATGTTGCACACACAGACATGCAGGCAAAAACCTATGCACAAAAAGAGAAAGAAAAATTATATAGTAAATATTTTTAAGTGACAGAAAAGTAACTTGTATTTCCAAGATATATATTATATAAAATATATCTCTACACTTGCCAAAAAGAAGGCAAAAATGAACTACTTTGAAGAATATGCCTGTTTCCAAAAGAAATGCCTCAGGTTTGGATTTGGCAGGTTTTGTGAGTGTGGATGGAAGATAAGATGAGGTCACACTTCTCGGCTCTGTCCACTTGTCAGAATTTCTGAGAGACATATCTATATTTGACAGGGAAGAAACATTACAGATACTAAGGTTTGGAAAAGTGTCAAATACCTCAGAGCCATTACAAAACTGTTGGCAGTAGAACTTAGGCTACTCACTGCATGTGCTTTTCCTACAGATACCTGCATACAGGGAGTGAGCAGGCAAAACTCTGCAGTGGACATTTGATGTCAGTGAACCCCACATTGAATGAGCTTTTTTTGGAGTCCAGTGGCAAATTGAGTTTGCAGTCTAGATGGTTCTCAACCTGTGGGTCACAACCCTTTCACTGGGGCTGAATATCAGACGTTTACATTATGATTCATAACAGTAGCAACATTACAGTTATGAAGTAGCAGCAAAAATAATTTTATGGTTGGGGGGGGGGTCACCACAACCTACAGAACTGTATTAAAGGGTCACAGCCTTAGGATGTTTGAAAGCCACTGGTCTAGAACTACAGAGGAAAGGAGTCCTGTCTCTTTAATTGTAAACATTCTTAGATCTAAAATACTAACAAAAGACCAATTCAATAAACCATTCAAGGGTGAAATTGTCCACTCTTCTAACAGTTCATGTACACTGTAATTGATCTCAAATTTTAAAGATCTTTTTAAGATTTTCCCCCTAGAGTGTATGCGTGTCAATATTAAAAACCAATATACTTTTCTTCAAGGATGTTACACTAATGAAAAGGCATTTTTCAAGCTTATGATTAACTGTATGAACTAAATCTATCTGAGGTCTCACAATTATAGCCATTTCTTTTTACAGTTTGGAAGTACAAAATCAAGCACATCTGGCAAGCTGGCGGCTAAATTGCTACAGTCCCAAATGGCATCCATCTAGGGAGGGTGGGGCATAAGCAGAGAATTCCCAATTAAAGGTAGTGCAGTAGAGCCACGCTCATGGCTTTGTTTCTTTCCCAACTGGATGGCTCTTTTTAATTGTCTGTAGAAACCCTCAAATTACCCTATTGGTTTGCTTAGTTCTCACCTGTAAACAATCATCAGACACGACCTGTCAATTTTATAATCTACCTCACTGGGTCAAATATTCACAGTGATGTCATGCCTCTCAGCCTCTATTGTGGTTCTGGCTAAGAGAATTAAACCATAGTTTCCCGTGGTAAAATAAGGATATGCCATCTGGTTACGAGACAGGGATAGAAGGCCTATCTCTAGTTTATATGATCTACATATGATCACCTACATAAAGAAAAAGAAATTAAACTGAGAGTAGAGAGATGGCTCAACAGCTAGAAATACTTGCTGCTCTTTCAGAGAACCTAAGCTCTGTTCCCAGCAGCTATGTCAGGTTGCTCACAACAGCCTGTAACTCCAGCTCCCAGGAGATCTGACACCCTCTTCTGGCCTCCATGGAGACCTTCACTCAAATGCACATACTCACACATGGACACATACAATAAAAATAAAATATTTTCTAAAAGAAGCAAAAATGAATGTAGGGGGGCATGCACTCATGTGTGTGTGTGTGTGTGTGTATGTGTGTGTGTGTGTGTGTGTGTGTGTGTATGTGGGGGGGTGCCACATGTGCCCATGTGCATAGGGCCACAACTGGGTAAAGAGAAATCCTCAGTCCTTCTATGGCTTACCCATACAAGTATACTAGCTTAAAGAGAGGATACAACAAAAGCCAGGGGCTGTGCACATACAGACATAGCCATGGGCCAAATTACTCAATGGGAGATAAATCACTTGGAACAAGGCTAGGGTTTGGGGACATGTTGGATAGTTTTATGTCAACTTGATACAAGTTAAAGTCATCTGAGAGGAGAGAACCTTAATTAAGAAAATGATCCTTGCTGAAGCAGGTTGGTATGGGCAAGGAAATGTCTTTTGGAGTTATATTGGTGTATTAAGTTTCTTAGTGACAGATGGGGAGGGCCTAGCCCATTGTAGGTGGTGCCATCCCTTGCCTGATCCTGGGTTCTGTAAAGAAGCAGGCTGAGCAAACCATGGGGAACAAAGCCAATAGGCAACACTCTTCCATGGCCTCTGATCAGGTCCTGCCTCCAGGTTCCGGCCTTGCTTGAGTTCCTGTCTTTATTCCTTGACTGATAAACCGGGATATGGAAATATAAGCCAATAAACCATTTCCTCCCCAGCTAACTTGTTTTCCATCATGGTGTTTCACCACAGTAATAGAAACCCTAGCTAAGACAAAGGTTTAGCTGGTTTCACTCTTATACAGAGCTGGAGCTGAAACAGAATTTCTGAAAGTGGATCCAAGTTCCCTGGGCCCAATTAGTCATAGTATTCTCTTCAACCATAGATAAAGACCAGCACATCTCTTTCTTTACAGGGGTAAGGTTAGGCTGTCTCTCTTTTGTTGTTTGGGATTTTTTCTTAATACTTTTATTGATTATTTGAGAATTTCACCTAAGAATTCTGACCACCCTTAAATCTCAGTTCTCCCAGGTCTGCTTCCCCACTCTGGGAACTCTACCTGCCCCCTGCCAAAAAGAAAAAAAAATCAAGTCCAATTTGTGTTGCCCATATACTTACTGGAGCATGGTCAAACTCTCACAACAGTGCACCCTCCCTTAAACAAAACTGAGTCCTTCCTTACCTGAACCCAGAAGCCATCAATTGTGAAGAGCTACATTTGAGTACCCTTATCACATTTTGTGGTTTTTGTTTGTTTTTCTGAGACAGGGTTTCTCTGTGTAGGCTAGGCTGTCCTAGACTCACTTTGTAGACCAGGCTGGCCTTGAACACACAGAAATCTGCCTGCCTTTGCCTCCCCAAGTGCTGAGATCAAAGGCGCGTACCACCACACTTGGCTCTTACTACATTTTTAAGAATACTCTTCGATGTCTTTCTGTCTAAACCGTTGTTTCTTTTTGTGGGGTATGGGGTAAGAATGGGTAGGGTTGTCACAGAACTCTTCTATTTCTCTCTCAACTGCAGTCATCAATACCATGGCAAAAGTAAGTTCCATGCCCTTGTCAGCAGTCAGCGGGAGCACAGATTTTGGACTACACATGGTTTCTGGAAACAGCATGAATCACAGACAACCAAGTGATCTCCAATATCAGTAGTGTCACAGACCTCAGCATGGTCTCCAGTGGCAATGTAAACCATGAGTGTTAGCATGGCCCTCTGCTGCTGCACTGGCCACACGGACACTATTCCAGCCCTCAGCAGTAGCACAAGCCAAGGGCAGCAACATCGCCCTCAGTGGCAGCAAAGCCCACTGATATAAACATGAGTTCAGACTGAAGCACAGACTACAGACATCTACATAGAGTTGGGTGGTAACATGGGCTATGGTCATCACAGATCCTGCCTACAATAGGATTCAGACAAAGCCCCTGGATATCACCATGGCCACAAGCGGCAGTACAGGCCACTCATATCAGCATGACCCCAAGAAGCAGCACAGACCACTGACATCCACATGGCCTTCCGTGGTAACACAGGACATGTGCATCAACACAGACCCTGGCTGCAGTAGGACTGTAGATCTAGACATGGCCCTCAGCAGCAGCACAGACTCAGATATAACCATGGCCTCAGGTTACTCGCATCAAGATGGACCCCAGTGGAAGCACAGTCTGCAGACATCAGCATGGTCTCAGATGGCGGCTCAGGCCAAAGATATCCCCAGAGCCTTTGATGGTAACTCAGACCAGGGACATCAATACCGTTCCCAGGAACAGTAGGACTACAGACATCCACATACACCTCTGGCTTCAACAAGGCCTGGGGCAGTGAACCACGGATACCAAAGTGGCCTCCAGAGGCAGCACAAACATTACAGGTCTTTCCAAGAAGCCCAATCCTGAAAAAATGAACCATTCTTTATCTTGAACATCCCGTTCTTGCTCAGAAACAGGATGATTATGCAGCTGAGCAGCGTGTTCAGGGGCTGAACCAGAAAGCAAGTCTGGGCAAGTGATGCCGGGCCCCTTCTGCAGTAATGCCACGGCCCAAATGTTTGGGGGATACCCTGCATGTCACTTGGTAGCATTCTTAGTCCCACTGAATCCCCAACATCCATGCATCTCTTGACAGCATCCCTTTCCACAGCTCTCTGGTCTGGCCTGGATGCTCGAACCTGTCACAGCCCTTGTTGGCCGTGAACTTATTCCTCACCTCAGTCCACTGCAGCCCTCTCTCCCACACCCATCATTGCTATCTTGTCTCCAGTTCTGCTTCTCTCCAAAGCTCACTCACTGCTCGTCCCTCCATCCTTCCCACCCCTCCATCTCATACTCATTCATCATAGTGGCATTGAAAACTGCAGGATGTCACACACAGTGTGTGTGTATGTGTGTGTGTGTGTGTGTGCCCAAACAGCTTTACATGCAAATATTCATTGCAACAAATTGTTGATCTGGTTCAAGAATTCTTGTTTTTGACACACGATAAGTACTGGACCATCGCTGAAACTCATCTGGGATGTCCTGCTGTTGCCCAGACTCAGGGTGATCTTGTAGTTACACAGTGTGTCTCCTGGTAGGTTCCATGTTACCTCCAGGCTGCCACACACCTCCGTACCCTCTATGTTGGCCGCCCCAAGCCTCGCTGGAATCCACCTTTGTGTGTGTAGGCTACAGGCAGCACTACTGCCCATGCTTTCTGTCTCCCACCAGGACAAGCAGGTCAGGCTGCAGCCACAGCGGCTCCATGTTGGGAGTCTGCCAGTGAGCTTAAGACTGGCCCAATTTAGTAATGACATCTGGTTCTGTAGGACTGGCCCCTCCAGTTACTCTAGCAGCTTGCAGGTGGAGTAGATGCTGTAGACTAACTCAAAGCACTGGATCTGGCCGGATAGCAGCTGAGTAGGTCAGAGTGCATGGGCCTCTCTTCTGGGGGATGAATTATCTGGTTTTTGAGAAAGGGTCTCTGTAGACTGGGCTCACTAGGTAGACCAGTCTGGCCTCAAACTTGTGACCTTCATATTCCAGTCTTCCAAGTGCTAGGATAGTAGGCACACACGTACTTCTATTCCTAGCCTAGAAGCCCCAGAGCTATCCAAATGCATTTGAAAATTTGGCTGCTGAGTTAAGTGTCTCTATGTGTATCCCTCAATCGTCTCCAATACCAGTCTTTTCTGTGTCTCTTTCAAGTTCAGTTTTACACTATTTAAAGTTTTCTCATGAAAAAAAAAAAATGCCCACAGTTGTTCATAAAAGACAATGAAAATCATTGGTAGAAATAAGCATAAAAATAGGATTTCCATATCCACCACTGTATAGGGCTTATTGTGTTGGATAAATTAAATCTAGTTAGCAAAATATACATTTTCAATTTTTTAATCCAGGAAAAACAGACTTGGTGGGAGTAATAAGCAGAAAAAAATAAAACCACAATTGAAAAATCTAGTATGAATGTATTTAATTGGCCAAGCAAAACAACTTAATGTTCATTGTAAAATATAAATAGAAAATGAGTCAACATGAATTCAATCTCACTGGAATGCACAACAAGACCACAAAATAGCAGAATTGGCCAGTGCTGTGTAGATTAATGAGTTCTGTATTCAAACGCAGTGTGTACAATGATTTTCCAGAGCTGCCTATGCAGGACCAGAAAGGAAATGTGTCCTATTTCAGTGCAGAGGATTGACGGTCTGAGGCAGGGTACCACCAGGGTTGGTCATTTCTAGAGGACGGAGGAGTTGTAAAACACACCTTTAACTACCTCTGGGTAGCAGCTTCCAAGCAAGCCAGGACATTGCTTGGCATGAGAAGCCTTCCTCACAACCTGTATTGATACTGGCGTCTGCCTCTCAAATTTTCACATTTTCTTACTTTTGCTTTCCTTCCCCCAATGCCATATTGTCATTTCTATTGTTTTTATTTTCCTCTTCCTAGAGACATCTTAGCTTTATTTTTCTCAATGCTATGTTTTCAATGCCAGCCACCAGGTTTTTCTATTTGTTTTTCTGTCTGTTGGGATTTTTCTTTCTCTCCAAACAAGGTTTCTCTGTGTAGATTTAGCTGTCCTGGACTGACTTTGTAGAGCAGGCTGTCCTCAAACTCACCACTGTCTGCCTCTGCCTCTCCTCGTGTTGGGATTATAGGCATGCACCACAGCTACCAGTTTTCATATTCTCTCTCTCTCTCTCTCTCTCTCTCTCTCTCTCTCTCTCTCTCTCTCTCTCTCTCTCTCTCTCTTTCTCTCTCTCTCCTCATGTGTTTGTGTGTGTCTGTGTCTGTGTGTGTCTATGTTTGTGTCTGGGTGTCAGTGTGTGTGTGTCTGTGTTTTCCTCTCTCTCCTTCCTCTCTCTTCTTTCTGCCTCTCTCTTCTATTTCCTTTCCTTTCCCTTCCCCTCCCAGTCTTTCCCTACCTTCCTTTCCTTTTCCCTGCCCTCTCTTCTCATCTCACTTTTTAAATCAGGCTGGCAGGGAACTTGCAGCACTCCAGCATCAGGCCCAGAAGAGGCCTTTCTTACCCTGTGACTCCTCCTTTGGAGAGTCCTGTCCTTACAAACATCAGCACTTCTCTCAACATCTGGCTAAAAGGGATAACCACAGAATCATTTCTTTTGTTTTCTTGAACTGTGTATTTCATTAGCTTACATCACCTTATTTGGACTCTGTCTTTGAAGCTGGAAGCAAGGATGCTCTCTTACCATTCAGACAAAAGAGGAAGAGGCTCAGTGAGAATCCTGTAGGAAAAAAAAAAACTGCTTCCCCCTCACCATCCTACATTCTTTCCACCTCAGGCTTAAAGACACAGAACTCAGCAGCTGCTGCTAGCTATGGGTCACCTGCATCACCCTTGATAGGATCCTTGAGCCTTCTTCCATCTCTCCAAGTAGTCTCTTCTGCAAAGTCTTCTATGTACTCAGCAGCTGTGTTATTTTTCCTGCCATACTGTGGTAACCCCATCTCTCCCACAATTGTCAGAACAAGCACTCTACATACACGTGAACTTGTTGTGATTCTCCTGCAAGCTTTACAGTAGGCAGGGGGAAAAAAACAAAAAGCAAAATTTTAAAAATAAAAATAAAAAGATCAAGGAAAGGCAAGAATGTGATGGGGCTCAGCCCAGTTTCATTGTAACCCAGGACTTCTAGAATTTGGTGCAGATTATTTTACTTTAGCCATATTTAAGAATAGTACAATTTTGGGGGGGGGAGCATTCAGATGACAATTAACTCAATCCTAAGTGCACAATTTAGACATGTTCACATTGAGATTCTTTACAAAGTACATCTGGCTACTTTCACAAGAACAGATACTGTCAACTCAGAGATAGGCCCCAAGATCTGAGTCTAGGGAGACTGACTGAGATAAATATAATGCCCCTGGGATACAGGAATGGCCTGGCCCTAAATAACATGGAAGTCATGAAGGCTGCTGTAAAGCACAGAGGGCGTCACTCAAGAATGGGTTTTATGGCCTAAAAGTAATGCTCAAGGTGTTAAGGGGGAAAAGATAGTTTTTAAGGGGAAAGGATATTGCCTAAGCTAAGTAAATTCTGAGACATAGAAGCAGAAGCTGTCTCATCAGACAGCGAAGGATCATCAGATTGTAAAACTCCATCACTCCTGGCATTCCAGAAAGGGCAGCTAAGCACCTCATTCCATTGAAGAAGTGAGCTGTGTGGTTAACTTTCTTCCTGATTTACTGATTATCTATGTGCACAAGGCCTTTTTGCACTCTACATTAACTGAATTACTGATTCACAAAGATAGCATCACTTGGTACCAGTTATCATCTCTTATATATGTGTATGTGTGTGTGTATGTATGTGTGTGTGTGTGTGTGTGTGTGTGTGTATATATATATATATATATATATATATATATATATATATATATATATATATATATATATAGAGAGAGAGAGAGAGAGAGAGAGAGAGAGAGAAAACAGTGTTCTTTTAGGCCCTCCCCAAAATTTTATAGTTATAAATAATTCTGAACAAATGATATTTATTGCCCAAGAAAGTCACATCTGACATTCTAGTGGCAATGTCTGGTGGAAAAAATATGGTAAGTAATATATAATTATTGATTCCTTTCCAGGAGATTTTAATTTTATTTTAAAGATGACAAAGTCCTTAATTTGTAAAAATGCAAGTTTTTTTTTCTGTGCCCACTCTAGCTCCCAAATAAAGACATAGAGGCCTGTTCTTTTAATTATTAGTTTATGTCACTATACCTGGGCAGATAAAGCGCTATTCTAACCCAACTATGCAGCTATGCTGGCCTGCCCTACTTCCCAGTCATGTGGCCCCATTACCTGTCATATGAGTCTCACTCTGGCACCTCCATGTTTATTCATCTCTCTCTCTCTCTCTCTCTCTCTCTCTCTCTCTCTCTCTCTCTCTCTCTCTCTCTCTCTCTCTCCCTCTGCCTCTGGCCCCAAGAAATCCCACCTTCTCCTATCCTACCCAGCTATTGGCCATTTGGCTCTCTATTAACCAATTATATAATAATAGAAAGCAATTTTTACAGCACATTGAGACAGGAGGTGCTTCATAAAAAAATGACAATGTCAAAGTTGGGACTGCAACCAGATCTCTGGGTACAGAAATCAGCATTTGAGCACAGAATATACAAAAACATCATCTAACATTAATTTTGTATTTTTTAATCCTAGTATTCATAGTAAAATAAATTTTATCCAATCATTCTTTGGTAATATTATTGAGCAAAATTTTAATAAACACAATTTTAATGCATTATATTTCCCATGTGCATTTCTAAAGTAGTGTGACACATGCTGTCAAGTACTTTATTCTTTTTTAATAAACAGCATTTTTTCTAAAGATGCATGTGTCTGTAGTTTCAGGTTTATGTAGAAGTTTTAATGAAACAAAAAGATAGATTTTATGTTTAAGTCACCAGGTTTCTTGAAATAATTTTGGTTTTTCAATTATTTGTAAATATACAAAAAAAACCGGTAAACATATTAGAGCGTTTATAAATCACTGTCAGAGTATAACAGGCAGAAAGAAAAATATCAGAAGGCCAAATATTGCCCAGGATAATTGGAGCAGCATCTCCCCATACAGAACAGCATGAAGCAAAATTCAAAACTAATGGACTTAGTCTCATGAGCATATTGTCTTTAATAATTGAACAGAAAAACAGATACTCTAGATTTCTCAAAGTGACATTAGTAAACGCTATAGCAACAGTAATATTTCCTTTAGCAGAACTGACTCAATTTTCTTCCTGTCTTGCTGTGCCTAATATCTTCCATAATTGTTGAAGGCAGGCAATTTATAGTGAGCGATGGGATAACTTAAATATGAGGATACAGGCTTTCTTTCCACTGAAATTTGCAAAGCTAAAAACAAAACAGGGAAGTGGCTGTTTTGAGAGATGTGGAAATTACTCTTTAGCTAATATGGTCTCCTGAATTATATACATTTTTAATTTCACGTGAACTGTTTTACAGTTTCAGATATTATATTTTTTTCAGTTTTGAACAATGCAATAATCATGTTGGATTTTTGCTGGGCCATGCAAGATTCAGTCCAATCCCAGAATTAGCAGTCCTTGTGCACTAAATTCCTTCAGCTCCATACTTACTCATTCTCGCCTCTTTGCCTTTGAACCCATAGCCATGGACCTCTGTCTCATTTATGTCAGTAATGCCAAATTTGCATCCTGTACAAAATCATCATGCATTGAAGATGCTTCATGAACTGTTATAAAAGTAGAAAGGCTAAACTTTAACCATATAGCCAATACTATGTGGCCAAGTGTTGCGGTATGAAAGCTCATGTCTCCCCAAAATTAATATACAGAAACAAGGCCAGTCATGATGGCACACACCTAAGTGAGTCCAGGATAGCCAAAGCTACACAGAGAGCCCTGTCTGAAAAAAAATAAATATATACATATAAATATAAGCATATATAAATATTTATAAGAATCAAATTTTAATGCATTGTATTTTCCATAGCTATTCCCATGTGAATTTCTAAAATAGCTTGAAACACGTTGTGTGTGTGTGTGTGTGTGTGTGTGTGTGTGTGTGTGTGTGTGTGTGTGTATGTAAAATATTTATCAAGCAAAAGACAAATGGAAGAAGGTTTAAAACTGACTCCCTGTATCACCTGGTAATCTTGCTTGTGAATGCTAAGATTTTCTTAACAGTGTCAGTATTTGAAATTTCTTCATAATCACAGAACATTTCTCAAATAATCATATAAACAAATCAGCATGAGGTGTGAAGTCTAAGATGCCAATATTTTATTGAGTACAAATCTTATTAATCAAGTCATGCTCACAAAGCAGCTGTCTTTATTATCACTGAACACTGATGAGAGCATAGTGTAGAATTCTGGCTGGGGGAGGGGCGGGGAGGATTCCGTTTTCTTTTAGGGACAGGCCACTGGGAGTTTGTCCATGCTTCAGTGAGTTTATGGGCAACACAAATTGGACTTGGTCATTTTTTTTTCTTTTCTTCTTTTTTCAGAGGGAGGCCACAAGAGTGGGGTCTTGACTCAGAAGACTAGGAAGTGAATGTGATCAGGGTACATTATGTGAATCTCACAAATAGTCAATAAAAATATTGTGCTTGGAAAAATAGTCAGATAGCATTCTTCAGCAGGACCTGTGATTTCATCGATGACAGGAACACTAACCACTGTGGACGTCAAGAAGGACCACATTACCCAGGCTAGGTAAGACAGCAATCCAAGCTTCCTCTTCACCTGGTTTCTTTTCTTTATCAATGACATTTGCATCAGGAATAAAGCACCACTGGGTAATGACTCACCTTTACAGGGTTAAAACACATTCAGAAATGTATGAAAATTGCAAATTACATTTAGAATAATTGACAACATGAGACCAAAGAATATACAATCATCACCCATTTTTCATCACCCATTTCTCATTCTCAAAATCTTAGTTGCAACAGGATTATCAGTTTTCAGAGAAAAAATAATGGTCTCTGTAAGAGGATATTTAGATTTCCTGCATAGAAATCAGACCAGGTCATGCACTGTTGCAATTGCTCTGAATGACAGTTTTACCCTTTGTTTTCACGGCCAAGAGGTAGGCAGCAATAAGGAGCTGCTTGCTTCTGCTCCTACATGCAGTCTCTCCTGAGTCCAAGTAAAGGGTTTAAAATGGAATTAAAGGTTGGCAAGATTGCTCAGTGGGTAAATAAAGTGCAGCAAGTCTGACAAACTGTCTTATTCCCCCAAAGCCACAAGGTGGAAGGAGAGAACAGACTCCTTCAAGTCCTAACATGCATGTATGTGTGCATTAGTGTGTGAGTACTAAATGTGAGTACACACACACACGGAGAGAGAGAAAGGGGGGGGAAACAAATTTCAGAAAAAAATTAAAATTTATCTTATACTATTTGTCTCCTGAGAAGAAAATGACATGAGATAAATTGTATATTCAAGGTTAATAAAATGATTTAGAAATATAAAGTAAGTCCCACCAGAGGTATTCCCATCATGTCATCCCCACACTTTCTGCCAAGAATGAACTTCTTTTAGGAAACATCAGGCTTTATTACTTTTAGTACAGTCATACTTAGCTTATTCTCATGCTATTATTAAGTTATTTTTGAAATTTTCTATAATTTCTTCTTTGGTTTCACTAAAAGTTATAAGAACTTGCTTATAGTTTCAAATATAAGAAAGGTGGCCTGCTGGTATGTCTACAGAACCCAGAGAAATGCCTACCACATGGTATCGCATCTTGTTGAATAAAGAAACGCAATATGATTCAATACTAATTTCCAAAAGAATGAAGATTTTATATAGCTCTGGGTGACTTATACAGAATATTTCTTGTCAGATCACAAAAGGCTATTTTAGTGAAAAATAAACATAACCCAACTTTGATAGCCACTTTTTGATAGCTGGAACACACCATTATGATTGGTGCCTTTTGCGAAGCATTTCGAGCTGGTAGCTCAGGTAAGCTTTCTAGTAAACAGGTAGAGAAATTATTCCCATTTTAGAGATGCAGATGTCAAGATAAGCATAATAATCACTTAGGGCCAATGACCACCAAATCCTCACCATTCGTCTTGTAACATCGCTAATTTCTTTGACTCCCTCAGGCCTATAACCTCTTACACCTGCCATATTAAACTTTTCTGTTGTGTCTCTTCAGAGAGCAGGCAAAGCCTGAGGAAAGATGGAAGTATTGACTACTGAGCATTTTCAAATGAAGAGAAGAAGAAGGAGGAGGAGGAGAAGAAGAACAAGAACAACAAGAATAATAAGAAGAACAAGAAGAAGAAGAAGGGGAGGAGGAGGAGGAGGAGAAGGAGAGGGGAGTTTAACTCGTATGTGAGAACACAAAGGCCCGCTAAGATTATGATCTCTAGCATTCTGAATAAAAAGAGCATTAGAGGAGTTTCAGCTTCTCTAAATATCAATATAGTTACCAAATAAGGAGACTCTGTGATCAAGAAAATATGAAAGATAAAGACAAACAAATTTTTTCATGGCTGGACCTCTCAAGGTCTACAGGTAACATAGAATAGGGCTGCATGAAAACTTATTTTAACCCAGTTGTTCTCAACCTTCCAAATGCTACAACCCTTTAATACAGTTCCTCATGTTGTGATGACCCCAACCACAAAATTATTTTGTTGCTACTTCATAACTACAATTTTTGCTACTGTTATGAATTGTAATATAAATATCTAATATGCAGTGTATCTCATATGCATCCCCTGTTACAACCCACAGGTTGAACCCACTGCCCAGTGAGAGTTTTGGTTTCTTTCAAAACCCAGTTATGTTATGTGACTATGTTTTTGTTTTAATCCCAGGTGTGGGATAAGAGGCTGGCTCACAGCAGGTGGTTATTATTTGCCTCTTAGCACTAGCAAGGGCGTGATCTTTGCCACCTACAGATAGTTTAATTCTGGAGACTCTGAAGAGCATATAGATGGTAGAGCCTGGAGAGAGGTTGAGACTGCTGATCCTCCTGTTGCCCTCCCCGCACCCCCAACCCCACCCCTATCCCCACCACCACTTCCCTGATTCCCAAGGATGTTGCTGCTTTTGCTGTTGCTTTTTCTATTGCTGGATTGCTGGTTTGCTGGTTTGCTGAACAGCTGGATATTCTGACAATGAAGATTGGACTTGCCACAAGGAACCCAAAGTCCCTAATCAGCAGGATGTAGCCTATAGAAGTCTCTGTCCCCTTTCCCCTCTAACTTTCTTTCTCTCCTAGCTAGTGTTGGGAAGTTGGAAGAGATTAGGGAGGAATAAAGATTGAAAGGGAAGCAGAGGTATAAGAACCCAATAAAATAGGTGTGTGTGGGGTGAACACATGTGACCACCACTGTTTTAACCAGTTCTCCAAATTCACTTAACCTAAGAGCCCCCTTTAAGAGTATTGCCTACCAAGAAGAGACTTAATACCCTAGCATCATATTCAAGGGAAGGAGGTCCCCCTCCGTCACAGTCATAGGGAAGGGGAATAGGGTGAAAGCTGGAGGGAGGGAAGAATGGAAGGGTGCACAGGATGGCATAGCAATTGAGATGTAATATGAATGATTTTATTTTTCAATAAAAAAAGAAAAAAAGAGTATCGTCTTTTAGGTGAATATATTATCTTCATTCCAGAATGGATAGCACTTTTTCTGCTGGTTTGTACCAACATCTTGGATGGATCTTTCAGTGAATTTTTAATCTGAAAGCGATGTTTCCCCATGAATCATAAGAACAAAATGTTTCATAATTAACTCAAAGGAGACATTTATTTCTCTGGTATTTTGATACCATGGTCCTAAGTCTTATTGCGTATCGTTAGAGTGCTTCTTTTGTGGATGAAATTTTTCTTGCAAATAAGACCTCATAAAAATAGCCTCTTGAAATAATTGTCTGATTAGGACCTAAGTATAATACGATAACTCTAAAAACATGCATCTTTCAGTAAATGCTTGTTTTACTAATAAATTTCCTATTTAAAATTTGAACTAAATATGTAAAGGTAAGGTATTCCTTCTGAAACATAATTTTCTAATGAGCAGCTAAGTCATAGAACCTATTTAAGCAGAGTTATTATAGTTATTACTAATAAAATCGACCTCCCATTTAAATGTAGAGAAGCTGCAATGGTTCTGATACCAATTATACATTATCCCTAAATTACATATTAAAACTTGGTGGAAATGTGCCAAGATCTAATCAGAAGGAATCATGAGGTGAGCAGTTTTCAGAGCTCAATTTAATTCAACATCTTTTTAACTATATCTTCCAAGAATATAATTATGCTCAGCAATTGGTTTGATTGAATGAAAAAAATCATATTGCCTCATTGACCACCATTTTGCATCCTTGTTTGAATGGCAAGGCTCACTGTTTAATCTGTAAGGAGGCTGATTATAAGGAGAGTGACAATAGGGAATCCCATAATTCTGATGGGAGCAATGTATAAAGCCAAAGGGGCATGTTTGCAAAAACTCAGTATCAAAAATAGGCACATTTATTTTTCCCTATTGGCCATGATGATTACTGTGCAGGTTAGCCAGAAAGAGAATGGGATGCTGAGCAGAGTAATGGTGACATTCTGGATCTGCCCCAAGTCACCTCTGTGCAATTAGGCAAGGTACTTGGTTTGCATGACTTCCTTATGCCTAAAACAGAAGGATAAGCCTGCTTCACAAAAGTTTTAAGAGAACCAAGTTATGGAAAAGTAGCAAATATATTTTTATACTATATACACACATATACTACCATACATGTGGATGATTAATAACAAAATTGTATGTGTATATCTGTATACCCTGGCATCAGAGAATGTATTCTCTGTATATCTGTTTTTACTTTTACAAACCTAATGATGCCTTTTGGTTTTGTTTTAGACTGGTTTTCTTCTTTAAAAGAAAGTAAAAGCTGTGAAGAAAAAAAAAAAAAAAAGAATGTTTCTTTCTGAGACCAGGCACAGATGTGTTTATCAATAAACTTAATGAGGTACAGTCTGTATTGAGCGAACTTCAGCAAAATTTCCCTAAGTCCCCATATAACATAGGGAGTGTTTCTCAAGGTCGGTGCTCCCCAACATGGCACACCCTGGCACTGTATTCTATGGGCTTTCAGGAGTGAAGGGCAGGGGAACACACTTCTTACTGTGGCTTCATCCTAATTTCCTCTGTCTCTGGTCCGGGAGTCTGCATTTTGCTGGCTCCACTAACTTGTTAAAATTGTAAGGAAGGAGTCAACATCACTCCAGGCCATTGCCAATACTTAGGATGAGTCTGAGCGTTTAATAGAGAGTTCTTGTTTAATGCAGTCTTAACTCATGGGAACTTTGTTGTTGCTGTTACATTTTTCAAGGTATCAGTTATTTCACTTGATTTATAAAATATGCATTGCTTTCAGAGAAGCATTCTTTAAAAAATAAAACCGACAGACTGCATATCGAGTAAAAATATATTTTATGCATATAAATAAGCAAGATTGTTCAACCTCTGGTATTTTCTCTGCACATTTTCCCTCTCCCTCACTTAGACTACAGCACTGGCAGGAAAAAAAAAAACAGAGGGCAAACCCAAGTGTTCACCTTGACCTGAGACTTGGGGGTTTAGATCACTATCTTCCTGTGAAGCAGAGACTCAGCAGCAGCTACCCACTGGCCGGAGAGGCGAAGTGGGCTCGTGTGTCTGGTATTTCAGTTGGGAACTACAAGACAGCGAGTAGTTTTTTATTTGCAACAAATCTAAGCAGTAACTGTCACTTTAAAACGCTAAAGCAGTGGCAGGAAATTTTCTCATTAATCTATGCAATTGTGAGCAGAAGTCTTTATTTCAGGACCATATTATAGAAATCAATGTCATCACTTACTATTAAATTTAAAGAAAACTATGCCGCAAATAACGCACCTTTTCTTTCTATTTTTATTTTTTTAAACTTCAGCAAAAAGCAGGAACCTCTATTTGCCTAGGAGAGTGAGGCTCGTGGATCAGTTTCACAGACAGGAACAGAGATTCACATCAAAGTGTCCCAGCTCGCTCATCAGAGCCGGAGCTATTCTTTTTTCTCCCATTAACTCAGCGTGTTGGCATGAAATAGAACAGGATTTAGCTATGCCTGGCCAAGAAATTGAAAGGAGCAGCAAGCACGCTTTGCTGTCTGTCACTGTCTCTCTGAAAGACAGATCTGCCACTAAATATATAAGTCCTTTCCTGCTCCCCCAAACATCAGGAAACTGATTGCAAAACCAAAAATTAACAGGTATGGCTTTGAAGGTCACTTCACTAATGTGCACTAGGAATTAAAAGGCCCAATTTTTACTATGACCACTACCATAATTTTCCAATTTACAACCAAGAAATCTCAAAGACAAAGTAATCAGAACAAAAGAGTGAAAATTAGGAAGATTAGCAGTGTGAACTATGTTTCATTAGGATCTCTCAGGTTGGTTTGCACAGTAGCGTATGTGTATGTGTTCACGGCCGAGATTATATGACAGTAATCACTCAGACAGACAGTCCCCTTGAAAGAGCCCTCTGACTGAACAGACACAGGAAAACAAGCATTGTTGAGGTGGCAGAACTAGGGAGTTGTATTTTGGGAAAAAACTGCCTTTAAAAACAAACAAATAACAACAAAACTCCCATAACAAAAGGCTCTCATGCAACCTTTCTCTCCACTGATTATCTGGAATAACCAATGGCCTCATGTTCTCTTTGCCAGTGTTTGGTCTAGATTTGGATATTGTGTTCATGAAATGAGAGGAGAATTTAAGGAATGGCTTCCCTGCTCTTATATATAAAAGAGGCATTGGGAAGTCTTTTTTTTTTTTTTTCCTTTGGATGAAGCTGCGTGAGTGCGTATGAAGCTGGGTCCTGATGAAATGCCCTAATCGCCTGAAAGAGTTAATGTAGAGCAAAATTCACACAGGGTGTCTAAGTAGCCATAGCTCTTCAGTTAAATTAGGCAAACCACTGACCCATAACTTTTCTAGAGATAGTGTGTTTAATTTCCTTTAAAATAATTTGATCTTCCAAAGCACTAGGGGAAAACAGACATGTTAGGCACACAGGATTGTCTCGTCAAACAAACAGATGTATAACCTGTATTTCCCCCTCCCCCGCCCAGAAGGCTGGGAACAGATGTCCTTAGTAGCCTAGTGACCTGTGCCCACACCTGACTCCCCGAGTCTCTTCTTCCCCAGACATTTATCTTGGGCATCATTTCCCAGGCATTAGAGCCTCTCCTTATGTGAAGTGTCACTTTTCAAATGGAGCAGAGGTAGTTGACAACCCGGTGGCCTCCACGATATCAGTATGGCCAGGCCGTATCTGGACTGTGTGTTTATCTCAGCCAGTCTCTCTTAAGCCTTTCTCTTGAGCATTGTTTTTCAATCTCAATAGATCTTATCTTTATGGAAGGGGTTGTGTGTACTTTGAGAAGAGTTGTGCACACTAGATTGAGTTATCACCAGGTAACTTTTTTCCAAAATTGTTCTGTGATTACATATGTATGCCTAATGTATATACTGCCAAATGTCAGACTCTAGAAGTTTGAACCAAAACCGGTTACTAAGTCTTGTTGAGACAGATTTCCTTGTTGTCTCACACAGAACTGTAACTCTGCTGGCCATGGCATTTGCAAAGACACCCTGCACCCTGAAAATGAAAGGGTAACAAAGATTGCATAAGTAAAATTTGTGAATCTGTAGTTTGTGTAATTGATTTTATGGCAATAAGGTACAGGAGTTGAGTCTAAACTCCTTGGGAAAATGGAGTAATAAACTGTTTTGCAAAATTATGTAGCATTTTGTGAATATATTGTGAGACGAAAGACTAGGGTTTTGAACAACAATAAGAACATTGTATAGACGTTTGAGGTAAACATTAAATAATAATTGAAATCTAGGAAGCTAGGCTAGGGTTGAGTAAAGCATGACATCCAATCGAACCCTTTGAATTCTATCCCTGGGTGTCACATTAAGACAACAGACAGAAGTCAGTTTTGGCATTTGCTTTCCATCCCAGAACAGAGCTATGAGCCACGAAGCATGTACTGCTTTTTTCCACTAACTCATGCAAATGAAAACATCCTGTCTCTGATGCTTCTCTGATGTCACTGCTGTCCCAGAAGACATGGCATGTTCATAGCCTGTCTCCTCCTCTTGCCAGACCGTCTACTCTTCAGACTACACCAAAGCCACAAAATGGAAAAGAACAACTCAGGACACAAAACTTGGATGAAGAATTAGATTACAAGAAAAAAAAAACATTAGAAAAAATAAAATCAGATGTTCTGCGCTGGCTTTTATCATTTCTATAACCAGCCTCCAGAGGAACATTAAAGCCAAGTAGGTTTGACAGGAATCTCTCTTAAATATAGTTTCCATATTCTATGAAGCGATAAGTTTCTTCAGACTGTGTTGTCAGTTATGTTGAGGAGTATAAGCTTATATATTTTGACACATGGACTTATTATGTCTCTTTTTATTAGCCAATGTTCAGTCTGTGTATGTCTTGTTTTTCCAGAAGTTTATGAGTTACTTGATGAAAGTCAGTGGATCATGTAATTAAGAGAAAAAGGAAGAACTGTAGGTTTAGCACAGCCACTGTTCCACAATGTTACATCCCAGGTACCACTCCACTAAATATCTTAGCATTGTTTTGTGTGAATCTGTCTCTCTAGAGTTCCAGACAATGAGACAGCATGGTTGGCAGGCAAAAAAGGTTAAAACATACTAACATCTGTTGATACTTTCATTACAGAAAATTAATTTTGAAATAGAGGGCTGATGTTAACAGAAACATGTGCGATCAATCAATCAGTCACAGAGATGTTGAGTGGCCACTGCATGCTGAGTACGCACTCAACTGTTCTTTCCAAATTGGTGGATCAAGCTGGTTCTGTCTCCTAGTACTTATTGACTTTCTTTTTTTGTCTCTTTCAGTTTTTTTCCTCAGAAGAAAGAGTGAATGAATGAATGAAACATTGCTGTAATTTAGTACAGGTCTAACTTACTTTTCATGTTTGATAATCCTTGATAAAAACATCTATGAACCAATTACCACCATAGAAGAGCCAGTGGGACGTGGCTCAGCAGTTAGGAGCACTTCCTGCCATTCCAAAGGATAGGGGTTCTCTTTCCAGCACCCAGGTCAGGCCATCTGTAACTCCAACTCCAGGAGATCTGATGCCTCTGTCCTCCTCAGTTATCTGCACTCACATCCACACATGCACATGCAAACACACACTTACACATAACTACAAATGATAAAAAAAATAAAAAATTTTACACTGCTATTACTGAAGTCACTTTTTAAAGGTATGAAATAGCTACCCTTACTTTGGAAAATATGTTGGTAGGCTTCATTTAGTTTGTAATGTGTGCTGTAGGATCACACAGAGTAGGATCAGAGTTCAAATATATGTGAATATTTATACCTCAAAAACTCAGTTCATATTTACTCCAATAGTTAAAACAAGGACTATTAAGTGTGAGATTGCTGACACTGAATTTTGGCTTACTTGTTCTTCCTTGGGATCAGGGTAGTCTATGGCACTTATCACTCTAAGGTATATTGTAACCTGCACTAATCAACATATTTACATATTCAAAGCTAATGAACCAGAGCCTCACACACCCATTCTGTTAGGGACACAAGGAGGGGTTGACAAACCACTATGCCAAAGAGTCTTTTCAGGAGCACCAAAGATAGGGCGTTAACAACCTGAGACAGAAAAAACAGTGACTAAGGGAGAAAAGAAGAATGCTTCTTGATAAGCAGCTGAGAGGTGAGTGTGAGCTGGAGGGACTGGGCATCAGGTGAGACCTTTCCTTAGGGCCTTACCTCACTCATTGACAGTGTCACCTGATAAACACACCAGCTGCACTGTCACAGAAGCGCTACCCAGAGATTCACTAAGCATTTTCTAAATAGCCTGTTTCCTGCCCGGATTATTTCTTTCAAAGAACCGTATAACTTTGATCAGGCCACAGATTGTAGCACTAAAAAATCTTGATTAGGAGGATTTTGTCATTAATGTGAAAGTTTTGAACTGAAAGAAAATTAGTTGTGTAAAATGCTTATCATGTGATATTTTTCCTGAAAACACTAGCAAGACTTAGGATAAATGTCATGGCAATAGCACCACAGTTTTTGTCATTGTTATAACAGCTCACAGAGTTCTACAAGTTTACTCATGAGCTCAAGAATTAACTAAGTATGTGTGTTCAGCTTTTTTGTAAAAGGCATTTCAAAGTACTTTCTCACTTAAAAGAATATATGTTATAAATCAAAGTTGTTGTGCTGCTAAAAGTCTTTCTATTTTGAAAAGATACTAAATACAGCATAAGCTTACCGCATCCCACCCAACCATGGTACCAGCTTCAAAACAGGCAGAAGAAAGGCAAAGATTAACTATTTAACAACCAAAACAAATCATCCATTTGGTCTTGTAAACTACTGCCACCAAGTGGACAGTTTGTGAAATGGCATCTTCTTGCTTACCCGCTGATAAAGTTTATAACCTATCTTACCAGCTATGTACTAAACAACACCCTAGTTAACAGAATTGCAAGTAAAAGACAAAAAGGCAGGCAAAAAACTTTGAAAGTGTACATTTTAAACTGAAAATAATTCTTTTGTAATAAAAGATTGTTTTACAGCTTTTAGTTCAAGGTTATTTTCAACAATTCATTTCAGGTTAATTATAAGCAAAATAACTAATTAAATGGAACCCTTTTGCTGTGCATATGTTTTTATATTTATAAACTAGAGATGTTACCAAGAGTGTGTGTCTCACCTCTTAACTCATGACGAATACATGCCTCTATATAAGTAAACCTCTCAAGAATGTAGTTAGCCCAGCATTATCAATTGCTGTTGTTCCTATTGATGGGTCAGTGGTTTTTTAATGGCACAAGACAAATGGCTTCTAAGGCCTTGTCAAGATTCCTTGGGGAACTGAAAGCCACTTAGGATCTCCCACGAGCCTTAAAGGGCCATGACCCCATCTCCCACTCGTCTCTCTTTTAGACTCTCATACTGAATTTCCCAATGACAAAATTGAGTTGAATACTTCGTGTGCATGTTGCAATCAAGTCATGCAGAACCCCAATCTAGACGTGAATGAATCAGATGCCCTGACTTGTGAAAGCGCTTAGAGAAAAGAGTGGGGTCCAGACCCGGCAGAGAAGACACTTTTCATGGCTTCTGTAAGAACCTTAGTGTCTTAAATGAGCCCGAACATTATGCAGATATGAGAGTGACAGGCTGGAAATGGCTACAACAGGACTGAAAACCTCATGTCCCTGCTGCTTCCATCTAGAAAGCGTGACAAAAATCTATCCTCTTGCCTTTCAAGTCACTAGAGCAGTGGTACTGAATCTTTGGGCAGTGATATTTTATGACACTTTATAATTTATAAAAGCAGCAAAAATACAGTTATGAACTAGCAACTAAAATAATTTTATGGTTGGGGTCACCACAACCTGAGGAACTGTATTAAAGGGCTGCAGTGTTAGAAAGGTTGAGACCCACTGCTCTGAAGTCCATATTCTGAAAGCCCTTTTCCATCTTGGCGGTACGCTCTGAGTTCTCTGCTTTTTTCCTCTCTTCTCTGGCTGTCCTGCCTTTCTCTTTCTTTTAGTTGGTCCATTGTGGGGCTGGAAGGATGGCTCAGCCGGTAAGAGCATAAGCTATTCTTCCAGAGAGATCCAGAAGTCTGTAACTCCAGGTTCCAAAAGGATGCAAGGTCCTCTTCTGGCCTCTTTGGGAGCTTCACACATGTCACACACACACACACACACACACACACACACACACACACACACACATACAGGGGGGAAAACCCACACATATGTAAAATAAAAAATAAAGGAGAAAAATTTGACCCATGTGTTTACATTGAGCCTATTCAGATAACTCCATCTTAAAAGTCTTTAATTAGATACATGAAATCATCTTTCTCCCATAGGACAAAGTGTCAACAGGTTGTAGGGATGTGCATATCTTCAGAGGCCCAATGTTTCAGCCATCATGGATAAACTCCTTGAGTAGGGAGGGCTATGTATCCTGTCTCTCTGGAAGTAGAAATCAGTCTGAATTTCATTCAAGATTTAATAAGCACCATCGTGGCTCACTCCATGAAAAATCACGTAGTAAAGTAGCTGAAGAGAAATTAGCAGATAATATGTAGATCAAAATATATACTAGTTTATTTCAAAGTGGCTCTCTGGGTGTTTGAACTTGAGTCATTAAATTAAAACATTCCTGTGTCTTTTCTTCTACGAAAACATAACTTGTAGGCCCTATCTTACTGCCTGCTACCCCCGTCACAGCTGTTTGGGAATAGATGAATGCAAAAGGTTCTAAAATGGAGTTTTAATATAATTGACTGAAACAATTACGTAAGTCAAAGGACTCTTTAGGCTAAAGTGAAAGTATGCCCTCTTGCCAGGTCCCCGGGCTGTGTTCTTGTGGCTCTATCCCCATACTCTTAGGCAGCGGCACCATATAAAGTGGGTCCAGAGCAACCCCTAACAGCAGGGGTAACAACCTATAGCTGACTGGCTGAAGGCCTAAAGTTCGGCCAGACTGAGATTTAAATGTTTACAGCTTTCGTCTGTCATTATCCTCACACTGACCCTCAGAGTACACAGTAGATATTTCTCATTCTTTGGTGAGACTCTCCTCGTGTTAAGACTACTGAATCATTGCATGTTACACAAAACTGATTTGCTCATCAAGGGGAAATTGGAGCGAAATGGAATGTAGCAAGATTTCAGGAAACTCCTCAAATTGCTCACTAAAATGTGGAGGGTGTAAGTTATGTAAATACTATGTAATACACTTTTCAGTACAATTAATTTTTATAAACTGCTTCAAATCTTTGCAAGCAGAGACCCCCGAGGACAGGGTAGCAGCCTAATTTGAAGCTTTAAACCAAGCTTGCGTGTTGAGAGCAAAACTGTGTAACTCTCCTTTCTTTTCCTTACACTTTTAGTGTAGAAGATAAACCCTCTTGTGGCTTCCAGGTGACTCACTGTAATTGCCGCTTCTAGTGTGTTCAGTAAAACTCAGACCACAATTGAACACTAGTGTCTGACAAGTAGATGAGAGTGACCAGGGAAAGCCCAGCTGGAACAGGATCTGCCAGAATGAACTCAGTGAGCTCGTTCTAACAACGTGTCTTACAACACTAGCTGGAAAGTCAGATTCTCGCCATCAGTCAGTGAGTAAACCAAAGACAGAAGAAATCAAAGTACGTACTTTCTCATACATGAATACCCAAACCAAAATGATCTGAAATTTTGTCAATATACATGGTTCTTTGAGAACTAATATTTGTGGTAACCTATCCAAAGTCATGTAACAACCTCAGCATTATGATAAACTTCTGTTTTCTTTATTCTGAGAAAAAGTACTTCAAGAACTAGTGTTTAACCAGGTGGACTGTCACATGCCTGTAATGACTACAATTAGTGGTTAGAGGCAAAATTATCAGGAGCTCAAGGCCTACATAGTAAGTTCAAAGCCAGCTTGGACTATGTTGTAGTTATGTGATAAAACACATATTGCTGTGATAAGACATGTAACCTAAAGCAACTTGGGAAGAAAAAGATTTACTTCATCTTACAACTCTCAGGTCTCATCTCATCACTGAGGAAAGTCAGGGCAAGAGCTCCAGGCAGGAACCTGGAGGCAGGAACTGAAACAGAAGCCATGGAGGGATGCTGCTTATTAGCTTGCTCCCCATGGCTTGTTCAGCCTGTTTTCTTATAGCATCAGGATCACAGAATCAGCTGTCCAAGGTTGGCACCACCCACAATGAGCTATGTCTTCCCATAGCAATCACTGGTCAAGAAAATGCCTACAGGCCGACCCTACAGAGACATTTTCTGGATTAATATTTCTTCCCAGATGGCCCTAGTTTGTGTCCAGTTGACATAAAAACTAGCCATCTCAGGCTACATAAACTATATGAGACTTTCCAGGAGAAAAAAGATAAGAAAAGAGAGAGAAAAAAATATCTATTACATTATTTAAGAGGCAAAATTTTGAGCTATTAAAAATTAAAAAAAATCCAAAAGAACAAATAGAAAAGTTCCTCTTTATTAACACTATCCACATTGTGTTAACTAGAAAAGAAAGCTATTCTGGAAGAGTTGGGGGAGGAGAAGTCACAATTAGAATATATTGTAATAAAAATTTATTTTTAATAATAAAAAAGAAGTAAAGAAAACTATTTGGAAGAGCTGTCCATGTGTGCAAGCAAGAATACCAGACTAGAATGTCACCGAGGACTTCTGAGTAGTAGCCAAACTGTTATTTAATCCCAGGCTAGTGTCTGAAGCAATGGCCATAGGCAGGTTACTGCAAAGTCTCCAGAAGCTTGTGCCTGTTTGTAGGATTCTAAGGTTGCATTGCCTGTATGGACTCACCAGCCTTCTTCAGCTACTGCCCTGTGGAAGAGAGAAATCTCTAAGAACAAGACAGCAGATCAAGTATGCTACCAGAGGGAAATTAGGAAGGTTTCTGATGGACATGTTGGGAACAGACTCCCTTTCTGAGAGAAAGTTGTCAGTCCCAGGAGGAAAGAGATGTTGTTGAAATGTTTTGTTCATTTGCCTCTGTAATTTATTTGCTTCTGTAATTACTTAGAGCTGATGAAGTCATGCTTAATAGAAAAGGGTGGTTAGTATTTGAATTAATGACATTACTTAAAGGGTTTCACATTTTAAAAAAAATTCTTCAATTTTCAAGCTATCCTATGAAACGACTATTGAGCCATCTGGATGTTATACAGAAAACTTCATACCTGATGGTGTATCTCGATTGGTAGAGTGCTTGCCTGTCATTCAGGGAGCCCTCAGCTTAAGCCTTAGTCCCACACAAAGCAGGTGTGGTCACATAATCCTGTAATTCTAGTACTCAGTGAGAAAAGGCAGGAGGGTTAGAAGATTAAGGTCATCCTCGGCTACTCAGAGAGAATTTTGCACAGGAAAATGAAGGTCTTCCAATGTCCTGGACACTCCAGCATTTTATTTAACCCAGAGCACTCATAGAGCTGGCAAGCCATGTTGCTACCTTTGCTTGTAACATTTTGTGTCTGCTGCTACAGTGGGACTTAGTAAAGTCATCTCAATTTCCCTTCATTTTCTTCTCCCATCTCTTTTTGATACATCTTGTAGCCTATGACCATCCTGGGAAATTATGTGCAATTAATTGTTCTATTCCTTGCCAGTTCATAATTTTGAATATTTAATACAATTAGCTTAAGTACCCTTGCCTACAAAGCCAAACACTGGGAAGCTATTTAAATAGGTGGATTTGCTTCAACAACGAGATTTCCATCAGACCCTCCAAATATTTATCCTCTCCTCTTGCATAAATCTGAGTCCCTTCAGGCAGAGCAAGGCCTCTTGTTTCTCTGCGGGAAATGTAATATAAGTTCTGTCCTCCTGAGAAACACAAGCCAGGATGCAAGATGATGCTAAGTTCTAGGCAAGTAAGTACGTTTCTTTGGGGACCCCTACATTTTAAGGCTCGTAGAACAGAACAAGGGGCCCTGGGGGTGGGGTAGACACAGAAGTAAACACTGCCTTGGCTCCCTGGTGGAGAGGAAATGGGCAATTTTCAAGAAGGCAATGTTTCTGTGATTCTGTCATCTCTGTTCCTACCTGCAAGACAAGTTACCAGTAACAGCATTTCATAGAGTTACTGAGGAGGAAAATAAATCAAGAGGCAAAGCACCCCAAAAAAGTGGTTCCCGTATAGTATGTATTATTATAGATACATGAATATATCTATATCGTGTATATACTCTATAGAGCCACAAATGTAGTTATTTTTACTGTTCTTGTTTCATGTATTTTTTCATTTGTAAGCATGGATGGCAAGTCCTCTACAGTAGCATTTAGATGGGTGTTTCTTTTGTTCTTATTAAATCAAAGAGTACCACTACTAACAAGCTCAAGTCAAAAACACTTAGGATTCTTTCTCTTCAAATATTTGTCCCATTGGCTGCCAAGGTTATGCCAACTGCACTTAGAGGCTGTTAACTGATCAGAAATCTAATCACAGCTTGTGTGAGCTACAAAATAAATCATTACTCTGTATCAGTAGGCATTTTCAAAGTCGCTTAATGGGATTTACAAATATTGACACATGAGTCATTAAAGAATAAAACTTTTGTCTCTTTTCAGATGAGGCTATTTATAATGTCTTTCTATAATTGGAATAATATGAATTGTGATTCTATGATTTAATTTTGTCCTCCCTGTATCATTCATTCTGACAATATTGAATGTTAAAAAGTATGAAAGCGAATTATGTTGAGAAGAAATTGAGAATCATCCAGTTTTGAGGTGTAAAAAGCCCTTGCGGTTCATATAGAGCTCAGTTTAGAGAATCTAAGTCTCTTGAAGATGCTAGCAAGCCTCAGGAAGAAAAAAAAAGCCATACCTCTTACATGAGATCTTTGTGGCTGTTTTTGAGACATGGCCTGGTGTAGACCAGGCTGTGTGTAACTAAGGAAAACCTTAAATTTCTCACCCTTCTACCTCTCTCTCCTAAGTGCTGGTATTACAGGTGCATATCATTGTGCTTAATTTATGCACGAGTAGGAATGAACCCAGGTTTCCCACATGCTACGCAGGTGCTTTACTGACTAAGCTATATTCCCAGCCCTGAATCTTTTTTATGTGCCCGATCTTGCCTAATTGGTAAAGTTCTTAGAATATATGTGCTTCTGAGCTTGATAGTCTTATTTTGGACTCTGAATTTTTCTGTAGGATAAACAAAAATCATAACAAGATCCATGGAACTGGGTGTTATTGTTGTTGACATATTAGCTATTTAAAAACATCCTTTCCTGACCCCTCGCCCTTAAAATAGCTGCAGACACCACCATTGCTGTATTCTGATTTATAGTTTCAAAGGTATGCTTTCAATATGAAATTATTACTGAAAATTTGTTAGCTAATCTCTCCACTAGAAGTTATGTTTTAGAACTGGAAGAAATTAATTTCTTTTTCCTATATTTTATGTCTAGTTCATAGCACAATACCTTTCACACAGTACATACTCAGTAATACAATTCTCACACCCCAGTGTCTATCCTACTTTTAATCTAAGTGGCTATATCCAGTAGACAGTAGACACAGAGTTCAAAATTCAGTTCTGAAAGGCAAGATGTAGAAAGAAAATCTTTGTCTAGGTGCACAAATTATAGAATTTCTGTAGACTGTTATGAATGACTCTTGGTGAACAGAAACGTGCTTGCTAGAAAGATTTCAAGGCAAAGACCCCCAGAGATAAGAGAGGAGAAACCTCAGACTGGACACTACTAGTCATGTAAACACAAAAATGTCTTCTTTGCCTGCTTTTCTGAATTCTGTTCCTGTCATTTGCAACTGTGATGGTCTCAAAGGTGGTGATTAGACGGAAAACAGTTTCGCGGCCTCAGGCCCGTTTTGTGTACTTGCTGTTGTATTTTGCCAGATGTGGTTTTGAGATTCATCTTGATTGTCCTGAGGTTTTTTTTAATTAAAAAGGAACAAAATCAAAAGGGGTACTTATTAATCACCAGGAGGATGTATTTATTACTAAGGCAATGTCTGGAAGAAATCAATTTATTGCAAATGTTTCCTGCAGGTTTGCAGATTTCAGGCAATTAACAAGGGCTGCTATAATTCACACAAAGAACATTCATTGTGTTGCCAATAACTCATTTTGATGAATGAGGCCCTGATTATGTGGAATGTTGGGAGAACTGGGAAATTTAACCATCCTGAGTAGCATAGGCACTATCCGTACACCACGGTTGGTGTAGAGGATGAGCCGAACCCAAGTTGCAAGGGCCTCTAGCAAAATTACTGAGGCTGCAGTGGGGGCCAGTTGCATCGGGTGAGGTTCCTGTCACTTAAAAATAATGACATGAGTATTCAAAAGCAAAAAAGCAGCATTTCTTGACATAAATGAAAAAAAGTTTAACATCAAAGAAGACTCTGAAGCTTGCTCACTTACTCTCTCCACAAACTTGCATGGTACCATGGCAACGAATGAGACTGGAATCCTTTTTGTTTCTGTACCAAACCCATCAGAGACTAATTTTAAATGCTTTTCAAAATCTTCTTTCGTTTAATTAACAACAACAATAAAAAGCAGTGCTAATTGATGGTGTGCCCAGGCCTGTCTCAGATAGGGAAGTGAGGAAATGCAGAAAGGACGCTCCTAGGACTGATGAACAGATGTCTTTATATGGAGGTGCAACGGGGGTGAGAAAAACGTTGCTGATGCATGGTGTGGCCAATAAAAGCAAAAGCAGAAGTTATGAGAAGGTAATGTAAGGTGATGAGCTGGAATCCAAAACGCAAAGGAGCTTGAGAAGGATGAGAGAAGACAGGAATGTGGGCACAGTAAAAAGGCACCACTTACTGTGTCTCCTTGGAGTTTTGACTTTTCCTGAAGTGAATGAAAATCTATGAAAACTTTTGAAAAATATAAATGGTGATCAAATTTTCACTTTAAAAATATGTTTTTATCTTGAGGAGTGAGTGCAATGTTTTTATCCTGGTGGGTACTCTACATCGTGGCTACCCTCTTAGCTCTGAAACTGGCATCTTTCCTAAACCCATTCTCAGGCGCCTTCCACCATTGGGTTTCAGGAAATGAACTCAAGTTGTCAGACATGCCGAGAAAGGACTTCTGGCAACCAAACCATCTCAAGGGCTATGAAATTTGCATAATTTGCATGGTTTTTAAAAATAATTTACATATTTGTATTTTAGGTACATTCAGTTTTCCCTGCACTTATGTCTGTGTGAAGGTGTCAAATGCCCCGGAACAGGAGTTACTGACAGTTATGAGCTGCCATGTGGGTGCTGAGAATTGAAGTAGGTCCTCTGGAAGAGCAGTCAGTGCTCTTAATAGTTGAGCCATCTCTCCAGTCCTGAAATCTGCAATGTTAAAGGACACTGTGAGAACCGTTTTGAAGCTGATTTGAGATGGTTGAAATGCTGCAGTGACGCCTACAAGAGTAGAGTCTTCTGCCATATTGGGACCATCAACCCATTAGCTGTATTTTCCCCTAGAATTATCCCTAATAGAGTTACATCATTAATCCCTATTCCATCATGATTCTCAAGAGTCAATGAATTTTATCACCATGTCCTTGGATGCGTTTATAATGTCAGCAGAGCACTGTGGCTGTAGTATCACAAAATTGTTAATGCCGAAACTAAGTGCTTACTGAGTAAACACTTAGGCTGATTAAAGATCAGTAAACAAACCTGATATGGTTTTATTACTCGCTGTGTGGAAAAATCAAGCAGAAGGTTATTATACACTCATAAGGATGGGAGTAGACTGTCAAGTTCAGTTCTACAGAGGGGCATGTGAAGCTTCACACACTAGAAGACAATAGCACTGTCACCCCATGATTGCTTGTCCTCCTGGAGTATCCAGGCTCATTGGGCACTGAGCTGGGCTGGAGGGAGGGAAGCTTAGCTGGGATGGGTGGGTACAATGCAGAATCTCAATCAGTGGTGAGTACACAAGAAACAGACTTCTGAAGAGACAGCTTCGGTGAGACAGCTCGCTTAACACAAAGGCTATTTAAACCTTGAGGGAGTAGGTAGAGGCTCTCAGGGGAGTGTACATCATTGGCTAGGGCCAAGGTCCTGGAAATGCCTCATTTGCTTGAAGAGGAATTACAGGTGTTTGCTAGACATGACCTTATAAGGGGAGAAGAAGTTTAACCAGTAACCTGGCCGCCAGGTTATGTGACCACCTCAAGGATGGCACAGTTGGGCCTAAGACTACATGCGCCAGGACATGCAGGCCCAGGACAGGCAGGAAACAATCCTATTGCAAGTCTTAAGATGGAAATTTGGGGGGTTTGGTCATGCCTCAACCTCACTCTTGTTCCAGGCCAGCTCTCCTGGTCACAGGGCTCCCTGGCCCCACGTAGCACAACTCTGTCTAGCCAACAGAGAATATCAAAGAAATGAATTAATAATGAGTACAGTAGAATTGACAATCCAGATATGATCAGAAGCCTATGTAAAGTTTGGGGGTAAGAGAAATCAGAAAGTTGGATAGGCAATGGATAGGAGGAGCTTCTTCTGCCATAAGATATTTATACTCTATTTTCGATATTAAGGCATTTTATTTATTACCTTCTTCATGTTCTTACTCAGTATAGAGACACAGAAATTAGCTTAGTCTAATATATTTTGTGTAGTTATGGGTACTAAAAAGTTCCTTATCTCTGAGAAGCTGCAGTATTCAAATTACAGATGTAATTTATATAATGGCTTTTAGGGGCTAGTAATGGGAAATAGCCCCCTTGCTGGCCAGTTGCTAAAGCTGAAATGCCACCCTCATAGATTCGTTCCTGTGTGTTAACAGGCATCATCCTCTTTAAAACACAAACAAAACTGAGGAAGTTTATACTCTGAGTTGGAAAGTCCCAGGAAATCACCTACACTGTGACTTACTGCCCACCTAGTAAATGGATCCCTTGAAGTCACATTCTATAAGTAAGTGATATATCTGCACCACGGCAGGAGATTAATCATGGCTTTCATTTTACTTTTGAACAAATCTAACCAGTAGGAATATTTTCCTTATTTGGAACTGTATCGTGCCTAAATTCCGCTGTCACAAGAGACCTAGAAGTAATTTTCAACACACCTCAGTTCTGATCCATCTGTGTGACTGACCTGTGAAACTGAGCTGAGCAGGAAATGAAAGTGTACACGCATTCATCACGGAACATGATTCAAAGGCTGTGTCGGCCAGGAATTCTGGAAGGGACAGAGACAGAGTGAAGAATGTGTTTTCAAACCAAACTATTCAGAGATGACTCTAATAATGCCATCACCTCTGTGTTGAAATATTCCCTTATAAACACTTAACTCCACAAAATAATGTAATTAAGATTCTAAGCTTACTTCTAGCCCTCAGTTATGGTTTATGTGAACAATCTCCCGCAGGTTCGTGTGTTTAAGTCCTGGCTTCCCAAGGACTGGTGCGTTTGGGGGAATTATGGGACATTTCTGAGGTGAAGGCTTATTAGGGAAAGAAGCTATTGGGGGGCTAGACCTGTCAGTCCTTTCTGGGTCATCAGCATGGTTGCTAGCTACTGAGTCAACCCTGCCATCTCACTATGTTCAGCTATACCCTCTCAAACAATGAGTCAGAATAAACTCTTCTCAGGTGTTTGGTCAGTCACTTTTGCTTAGGCATTATAGGCTAAATCTGCCTTCAAACATGGAGCTATGTACCTCCTTTCAGCTTCACACTCAGGTCATTGGATTTCAGTGCAGAATTCCCTATTTGTTCCACTTTTGTTTCATCCAATTAGATTGAGCTTGTTGCAGCATATGAGAAATTCACTTTGAAAAACATTTTGAAGCTTTAGAGTTTCTTAAACTAATATGTCAGTGAATCAGTGTCCCAAATCCCTAAAGAAATGTTAGAGTGCATTGGAAGATAAAGAATCAAGAAGGAAGAAATAAGCTCATTTTGGTAGAGAAATAACCTGCCTCCTAAATCTCATTGGCAATTCTGTTCATCTTTTAAATATTCAGCCTAAAGGATGATGCATCATGAAAAGTTCCCATATCGCCTAGTTTTAAACCAATGGGTGTTTGTGTGTTTGTCATTTGTCATGTCATGCTTTGTTGATTTTTTTTTCTTTCTCTTTCACAGGTTGTAAACTGTTTTATACGACATCAAATCTCATGTGCTTTGGCCCACCTTAGGTCAAATTCTCTAGAGAATTAACTAAACTGAAGGTTATTGTTTGAGTAATATGTTAAAAGAGCACATTATTGTTGACTCTGAGAATAAGAGAAAATAAAAAATAACAAAAAGAGAGATAAGTCAAAAAGGTAGCTTTGTTGATGTCTTAACTCAAAGAGAACTCTGGACCATGAAAGACAACAGAGAGTCGTCCCATCTTGAGATACAGTGACCTTTTTACCCCAGTTCGGTTAATCATGGTTATAGGTTTTTAAGAAGGCTGTCATAACTACCCAAGCCAATGTCATCAGGTCAGAGCAGTTCTCAAAGCTAGGCAGTCAGTATCATGGCGACCTGAAAGATGGGTCCTAGTAAAGGGTGTCTGGAGTAATACTCGTCATTGGTGCCAAACATGGCGTCTTACATCCATGATAAACAAAAATGCCCACTGACTTACATTGTTTGGAGTCCAACAAAAAAGGACAGTTTTCCCATTCACTGTAATATTTATTGTTATTTATTTTATTGTTCATTTATTATTTGCTGTTTCTTTTTTTAAATTTTTTATTAATTTATTCTTGTTACCTCTCAATGGTTATCTCATCCCTTGTATCCTCCCATTCTCCCCTCCCTCCCATTTTCCCCTTATTCCCCTCCCCTATGACTGTTCCTGAGGGAGATTTCCTCCCCCTGTATAAACTTTAAACCCCTACCCAGATCTAGCCAATGAGCAGAACATTCTCCACAGTTGAGTGGAGAGTGGGGTATGACTTTCACACGTACTCTGGTGCCTCAATAATTGACCATGTCCCCTGGAGGGGGAGACCTGGTGGCACTCAGAGGAAGGATAGCAGGTTACCAAGAAGATATTTGCTGTTTCTTATTTTGTTTTTATACATATACAGCCAAAAGGGGCATTGATTAGATTTGTAAGTTGACATAAAAGAATCAGGACATCATAAAATACCTTAAACTACTAGAAGAAGTATTGAAAAGTCATGGAGAGAAATTCTATGGGAATGTTACTCAATGGTTTGTTTCTTAGGTTTCTTTTTTTTCAATGTAGAAAAATCGGATTAAAGAGGAACTACAGATATGAACAAGGGAAACACTGATGTAAAACTCCTTTTAATTTTGAGAGAATGCTCTGAATGAAGTCCATCACCAACATTTTGGACCATTTGTGACATTTTTGAAGCAATATCAAGCTTACAGAAAAGTTTCAAATAAGATGTAGAGACATTTTGTTCTTCCCCTGTTCCCCCGGCCCCCTGCCAAGTTTATTGTCAACCCCAGATCCTAGCTTTCTGGATAATGTGCATCATTTAAATAAGGACAATCTGCTACAAAGCTACAATACAACTATCAAAGCCAGGATATTGATCTAGATACGGTGGCATATACCTACAAATCCTTGCACTGAGGAGGCACAGGTAGGACAATTGCAACTTCCCAGTCAGCCTGGGCATCAAGGTGAGTTTGAGGCTAGCCTAGACTACACTGAAAGACGCCATCCCCAATACCTTCTTAAAATTGGTATGTTAGCCTTAGAACAGAACTGTGATCAAAGCCTCTAATCAACACTCAGGTCACCATCACATGGTTTTCAGTTGTCACATCTCTTTAGTTTAAAAAATAACGAAACAAAACAGTCTTTCAACTTTCCGTTGACTTCCCTATTCTAACAATTCCAGGAGTTAGCTACCCTCTGCATTTCCCCGTGTTGGGTGTGTCTGATACCTCTTTGGGACTAGATTCGGGTAGTGCGCCTTAGGCAAGACAATCCTGGAAGTGAGGCATTCTAGCAGATAGTGAGAGATTTCTGTTCATCGTTGAAGTTGTTCATTTTAACAAACTTCTCAGTTATCCTAAAATACAATTATTCCTTTTAAAGTGTGTCACCAATGTGTGTGTGTGTGTGTGTGTGTGTGCGTGTGCGTGTGTGTGTGTGTGTTTAAGTAAAATCAGCTTTCCAGGAAATTCATAACTGAGAAAACTAAGAACTGCATTAGACAGGAAGCTGATGTCACTGTAGCTAATGACAAGTATGTGGACGAAGAAACACGAGTGCGGTGATTCCAGACTCACACACAATGACGAAGAAACACGAGTGCGGGGATTCCAGACTCACACACAATGACGAAGAAACACGAGTGCGGGGATTCCAGGCTCACACACAATGACGAAGAAACACGAGTGCGGGGATTCCAGGCTCACACACAATGACGAAGAAACACGAGTGCGGGGATTCCAGGCTCACACACAATGACGAAGAAACACGAGTGTGGGGATTCCAGGCTCGCACACAATGACGAAGAAACACGAGTGCGGTGATTCCAGGCTCACACACAATGACGAAGAAACACGAGTGCGGTGATTCCAGGCTCACACACAATGACGAAGAAACACGAGTGCGGGGATTCCAGGCTCACACACAATGACGAAGAAACACGAGTGCGGGGATTCCAGGCTCACACACAATGACGAAGAAACACGAGTGCGGGGATTCCAGGCTCACACACAATGACGAAGAAACACGAGTGCGGGGATTCCAGGCTCACACACAATGACGAAGAAACACGAGTGTGGTGATTCCAGGCTCACACACAATGATGAAGAAACATGAGTGTGGGTGATTCCAGGCTCACACACAACGACGAAGAAACACGAGTGCGGGGATTCCAGGCTCACACACAATGACGAAGAAACACGAGTGCGGGGATTCCAGGCTCACACACAATGACGAAGAAACACGAGTGTGGGATTCCAGGCTCACACACAATGACGAAGAAACACGAGTGTGGTGATTCCAGGCTCACACACAATGACGAAGAAACACGAGTGCGGGGATTCCAGGCTCACACAACAATGACGAAGAAACACGAGTGTGGTGATTCCAGGCTCACACACAATGACAAAGAAACACGAGTATGGTGATTCCAGGCTCACACACAATGACGAAGAAACATGAGTGTGGTGATTCCAGGCTCACACACAATGACTTTTCACATATTCACTTCTATCAATTGGGGCGCAAAGGCCACAGGCAGAGGGCCCCGTTATCTGGAGGACCTTTAGGGAAGTTTAATAACTATCTCGTTATTAAATGAGGTTAATTCACAGGGATATCCAGAAGAATAAGCGAAACACCAACAACAGTATTGCCCTGGGGTGTTTTCCAGCACCACATTATTAATTAAACATAAATAGTGTTGTCAAGTTTTGAACAAATGCTATTTTCTATGCTGGGCCTGCAGCTCCTTCCTGGTTCCTAAAACATGTGTCAGTTTTCACTACAGAGTACTGGCCTGTTGTCAAGCCCCTTCCGGGAGGCTCACAGGTCACATTCCTGCCTCATGTCACTTTCACACTGTGATTCCCCAGACATATCCAACACCTCCCATCTCTTGTCCACTTTTTTATTCATCATGTCCTGACATACTTGACTTGCTTAGGGTTGGTTAATAAACTAATTACAGTCCAGATACGAACCATGCCACAAAAGAGCTCCTATATTGTAAGGATGACTTACAGCTGGGGGCACAATTTTCGGAGGCTCTGGAAATATTAGGGGGTGGGCGCCGGGTGAAAAAATTAGGTCACCGAGGTGTGTCCTTCTCACCTGTTTGCCATGAGGTAAAAGGCTGCCTAATTGACATGTTCCTGCCACTATGATGTTCCAAAAACCCAAGAAGTTCTTCATTCTTTCAACTTTTTATGGCAGGTGTTTTGCATAATGGTAAGAGAAGTAGCTAAGGAAATCTCTGCAGTCCCCAAAGCAGGTGCTTTTGCCAGTTTTAATCAATATTGTGCCTCCCAGACCATACAGGATAATGCCAAAGGGGTATGGTGGGCACTCATTTGTCTTTTGCATAAATCGTTTTTTAAAATAACTATCATTTTTCTTTACTACTCATAGGAAAGAATGTGAGAGGAAAGAGAATTATAGAACAAAGGAACAGAGAGTTTAAAGTCAGCTCAAAGAAAGAAGATTGACAGAGAGCAGAGGAAGTGGAGGAAGGCTTTATGTCTGGAAGGTTGTCGCCAAAGCATAGTAGGCCAGCTGCTCCTGAAACCAGGGGCTTGCCTTACAGGCTGTTCCAGAACACGGCTCTCACCACTTCCCTGGGGCCAGCTGTTCTGGCTGGGTAAGAAGTCCAGGATACCATGAACAGAGTGAAGTACAGCATTAGAAGTTCTTAGGCATTCTTATACAAATGAATATCAATTAGTGCCATAATGGAACAAATTATATATACACTTTTTCTCAGAAGAAATAAAATTAAAATGTAAGTTTCGTAGGGTTTGTTCAACAGTTAAGGGCACACATACTGCTCTTGCGGAGGACCTGAGTTCAGTTTCCAGCATTCATGTGTAGTGGCCCACCTATAACACTTCTGGCTCCTGTGTACCGCTCCATGTCTGCTTCTCCCTCAGGGTAGCCAGGCTTGTTGCATACCAGACTGGGCTAGAGGGATGGGAGCTTAGCCCGACTCAGTTGAGTGCACTGCAGGGTCTCTGTTGGCTGTGAGTACTCAGGTAGAGAACAAAGCCTGGAACGGTTTCTGAGAACTGGTTCAATTTATTTGGGGAGAGGTGTAATTATGGTCCTGGGGAGGTGGCCAGGGTCTCTTGGAAAAGTTTATATGGCTGTGTACCATTGGTCAGGGCAAAGGTGTTAGAATATCCTTCAGCTGCATACTCAGGGGCTGGAGGATGGGGGGAACCTTATAAGGCCAAACAAGGAGTGAAGTCTGATAAACATCAGGGTACTACATGCTTGGTGGGGAGCCGGCTTTGTGGTGCCACGTTGGGAGTAGGGAAGTAACCAACACCTGTCATCCTTACGTTAGAGGTTTCCGGGGTCAAAGCTTCCTCAACACTTCCTCTGTAACTCTGAGCCATTATAGATCCCACATCTATGGGTACCTGTATTTATCTACATATAACCCCCCTACAGACACACACACACACACACACACACACACACACACACACACACACACACTTAAAAATAAAAATACATCTTTAAGAAAATTGTAAGTTTTCCAACTCTGAGATTCCATCTTACACCCATCAGAATGGCTAAGATCAAAAATTCAAGTGACACCACATGCTGGCGAGGATGTGGGGAGAGAGGAACACTCCTTCATTGCTGGTGGGAATGCAAACTAGTACAGCCACTTTGGAAATCTATCTGGTGCTATCTCAGAAAAATGGGAATAGGGCTTCCTCAAGACCCAGCTATTCCACTCCTTGGAATATACCCAGAAGATGCTCCAGCACACAACAAGAAAATTTGCTCAACCATGTTCATAGCAGCCTTATTCATAATAGCCAAATCATGGAAACAGCCTAAGTGTCCCTCAGTAGAAGAATGGATAAAGAAACTGTGGTACATATACACTATGGAATACTACTCAGCTATTAAAAACAAGGAATTCCCGAAATTTGTGGATAAATGGATTGAGCTAGAAATGATCATAATGAGTGAGTTAACCCAGAAGCAGAAAGAATCAAATGGTATATACTCACTTAATCTGCATACTAGCCCAAGGGGCATGTCCCACGAAAGCCTTCACTTACCAGGAAACCGGGACAGAGGAGAGGGCATTCTATTGGGACTCTAAATGAGAGACGCATGGGAGAATAGCAAAATAAAGGGATACAGAGGGTCCTAGAAACCTACAAGTAGAACAATATGATAGGCAGATTTGGGCCCAGGGGTCCCGCTCAAACTAAGGCACCAGCCAAGGACAATACAGGAGGTAAACTTTAAACCCCTTCCCAGATCTAGCCAATGGTCAGAATAATCTCCACAGTTGAGTGGAGAGTGTGATATGACTTTCTCACGTACTCTGGTGCCTCACATTTGACCATGTCCCCTAGAGGGGGAGACCTGGTGGCAGTCAGAGGAAGGACAGCAGGTTGCCAAGAAGAGACTTGATACCCTATGAGAATATACAGGGGGAGGTTATCCCCCTCAGGAACAGTCATAGGGGAGGGGAATAATGGGAAAATGGGAGGGAGGGAAGAATGGGAGGATACAAGGGATGGGATAAACATTGAGATGTAACAAGAATAAATTAATAATAAAACAAAAAACAAAATAAAATAAAATACTCAGCTATACAAGGCCCCTTGTCAGGTCATGCTGAATTGTTCTCACAAAAAAAAAAAAAAAAAAAAAAAAAAAAAAAAAAAAAGAAAGAAAGAAAATTGTAAGTTTCAGATTTACATCACTTGAAACCAATGAATGTGAAAACCTTTCGTAGTAAAATATTTCTCATTGAAAGATTAACAAGGGCCAGGGGCATGGTTCAGTGGATGAATGTTCATCACATAAGCATAAAGAGCCTTGCTTGGATCCCATGTGGAGGCCACCTCAGCAGTAGGCATCTGTAATCCCAGCACCCTAGGGTGCGATGGCAGGCAGAGGCAAGTCAGGCCCTGGAAACTCCAAGGCAGTTCCTAGCACACATAGCCACCAACAGCAAAGAAACCCTGTCTCACACAGCAGGAAGGCAAGGGCTAACACTGAGTTGTCCTCTGACCTCCACACACATATTATGGTATGGGCACATCAGCAATCATACATGTAGACATGTCCACACACACACACATCATATAAAGCACACTCAGAGAGATTTTTTTAAATAACAGCAAAAATTCAAGTCTCTCATGATGATTTGTACCTCAAAGTATTTATTTCATATGTGTATATATGGATGTTTAAATAAAAATAGTGTTGTACTATGGCATGAACAAATCGTGACTAACGTCCACACACAATGGGAAGCCTTATTTACTGTGTTAAACTATTAAATATTTTAAAAAGAAAACCACATTTTATATATATATAAAAAGCACAGGTTAAAAAAAAAGGTGAGGAATGTTCAAAATACAGTATATATCCCTATGTCTCTGTCAGAAAATTCATACTGACAGAAACTCTTGCCACGTACTACATAATCAACACCTTTTCCCATGAACCACACAATTTAATTACCGCTCTGAGTCTCATCCAGTCTCTTTTTCTCAGTCAGATAATCTCCGATTGTCATTGAATTCAAATGGCTTGATCCTTCCAGCACACAATCTATGCTGTGGGTTTACTTAGAAACTCTTTGTTGAAGAATTTTCTTGCTTCAACATTACTGAGGGAAACAGAGCAACGAGATGGGTTCTGTCTTCTGTATTCAATGCTCTCAACAACAGCATCCTTTATCACCTGCCAATGGACACAGAAGACAATGGTGAGCACAGCTATAGATCCCTGAAACATTCATTGGATGAAAGCAAAAGTCTGGTTTCTCTTTCCTTGGTGTCTCTCTTTTGAAGCCGACTAGGAAAAACATGACTCTTTCATGCCCAGATCAAACAAGATTCCACTATTACACTCTTGTGAAGATGTCGCTCCAGGAGTGACGGTGGAATAAAATAATTATAGCAAAGTAAATTTATGTCCCATCTATATTTCACTAGTGAGTGACAATATGGAAGGAAATTCTAAATTTATCATTTATGTTTTTAAAGTTAAAAGGTGGATGGGAGGCCACGGAGAAGGAAGACCTCCCTTAATGTAGAAAGAAGGCATTGCTGGAGAATTTACGATTCTCACCAACAACAAGAGAATGTGGTCCTCCTCCTAAGAAACACCTTACTTTCATTTTCCTTATAAAAATGCATTACTATTTTCCATCCAGAGTTATTTTATGCTTATTCAAGTTAATCTTTATCAGAGGATGGATATATATATATATATATATATATATATATATATATAATTTCTGGCATGAAGTTAACATTGTTAGGAATTTTAGGAGAAAGGTGAGTTTGGATTTGGTCAAAGTCATTACTGCAGAGCTGCGGAAGGCTTTGGGAGTGGTGTGGGAAGATGCTCACTATGACTTTGCTACCATTTTAGAGCCCTATCAACGCCAGGAAACTGCCATTCCCCCAAGAGCTGTCAACAAAATAGATGTTTGGAGCCCTAGAGGTAGAGGCAAGTTGGAGGGCTACTCCCAAACCCCCTTTATCCTCCATTTCAGGAACCCTTACATAAGGTGAAAGCATTGGCCATAAGCTTTAAGTTCTACACCATGAGAAGGAATGCTTGGAAACAGGACCCATGCCCTCCTCCCACTCAGAACTTAAGTGGCTCGTCTGACCACAGAGGTCTTTTCCTATTGCTCACTGAGCAAATCTCTCCAGTGCCTAGAACAGAGAGAAAGGGGAGCTCAGTTGAGCCACATGTGCTCAGCATCCAGCAACTTCTTATTGCACACAGTGGCAGGAGCGTCTATTTCTTCCAGAGTAGCCAACTAAATAACATGCCACCATGTTATCAAAACAAACAACAAAAAAGAATTTATCATGAAAACTTTGAGTCTTTCATACTGTTGAAAGAATGTGTCAGTCTCTGCTATGGAAACAAACTCAGATACTACTGAAACTTTAACGTAGGTATCTGCAGAGTCCATTTTCCCATGAGAATGGGAGACGTATTTCTGTGCTTCAGATCTGTTGAAAAAGACTTGGGTCAAATGCCTCCTTGGCTCAATCATATCCAGGCTGTGTGAAATAGATGGAAATTACCCTAAACTCTTAAGGTTGTCTCTTCTTTAAAGATGTCACCTATTTTTATTTTATGTATATTATGAGTATTTTGTCTGCATCCAAGTACACCACGTGTATACAGTGCCCATGGAGTCCAAAAGAGGGAGTTGTATCCCTTGTACATATTGATAGACAGTATAAATTGCCATGTGAATGCTGCGAACAGAGCCTAGGTCATCTGCAAGAACAGCAAGTACTCCTAACTGCTGGTCCATCTCTCTAATCTGTGCTTCTTCGTCGTTAGAAGAGTAATAACACTGTTACACGTGGGTTGCTAGGAATTGGGGAGAATTGATATAATGTGTTGTGGACAATGACTGGCACATAGAAACATCCTGTAACAGACATGTGCCCGTATTGTTGCTTATCACCTGCAAGTGATGAAAGTCAGGAGGCTACAAAGCTTGTGAGAAATGAGCATGGGCAAGAACAGGCTTCTTGCACGGTGTGAACTGGCAAATCAATCCTGCTATTTAAATGAGCTACTTTATTTCCTTCTAACAGTCTCTGTCTTTCTAGATTCCAGCTTTGCAGTGTTATCAGTTGGTTTCTGTTCCTTCAAACCAGCCGCAGACCTTTCCCCTTTGGTACAGAGAGAAGTGTCAGATAAAACAAACCATTGAAAACCTTTAGATCAGAAAAGACCCAGGGAATTATATTACATTAATGACTATCTGATGTTAATTCTTTGACAGTGAATTTACACACACAAACACACACACACACACACACACACACACACACACACCAAAAAACAAAAACAAAAACAAAACAGGAAAAATGCGCCAAGGCTGTTTTGAGCTCAGTCCTTAGAATACTTGCCTAGTGTATATGGGACCCTGTCCAATATCTATAACGTTATATAAAAATAAAGAAAACAGAATAACAATGTTAGTATCACAAATTAGTGAGTTTACCAATATTTGGTCCCTGAGCATATTCCTAATATATAAGCCCTTTTGCTGTTGTTTATTGAAGGAAAACCAGCATTTACATAGCATTTACATCTGTAACTAAAAACCCCAATCCTTTGGGATAAGAATATGGAAGCGGAACCACTAGGTGGCACAATAACACTATGAAACCACTGACCAGGCTTCTGATGGGCAGAACAGCGCCTACTGCTTCCATGCAAAGGAAAACTCCCTTGCCAACTGTAAAGCTTTTAGCATGCTACATGGTATATCTGGGTATACCTAAGACATACTATGTAGTATCTGTATCTTTCTAACTTCTGCTGTTAGAGGGCATATATAACTGCTCCCCTCCTTCCATGGGAATCCAAATCCTTCCTGTCAGGTTTCTTCTAACAATAACCCTAGTACACTAACCTTCTGTATCATCACTGCTCATCCCAAGTATGATCCACACCGTCTTTTACGGCAACATTCAAGAGCTTTCCAATTAAAAAAACAAAAACAGTTCTCTTAATTCTTCACCAATAGGGATAGGAGTAGATAAATAAGGGGAAAAAAATGAAAACTTGGAAAATGAGATCTCCCCCCCTCCCCCGCCTTCCATCAAATGGATGATTTTGGAGATGTCTCTGCTTGGACCACTTGTAGACAAATGTGGAATGCTTACAGTATCAAATTAAAACAGTAGCCCAAGAGTGAAAGTTATGGTATAACTCGAGAGAAATAAAAAATTACCAGTATAAGAAACAACAACTACTGTTTTCATCAAAATTACTGTGAGTTTTCTGGCTAATGTTTGCTTTCCCGTGAGATCTGAAATATCATGGAAACAGGAAGTGCAGGTCTTTGATCCCAGCACCAAGACTATGAAAGGCACATAAAAATATTTTCTAAATTAATAAATGCCCAGGATAAACCATGGGGGAAAAGTAGCTGGACTTAAACACACATGGCTTCATAAGCAGAAGGGGAAGTAGTTTTCTCCATGAATAGCCATCCAAAGCTAAGGATGGAACGTGGTGATGGGAAAGGCAGGCATCTGAAACTCGTGGAAACTGGTTAAGCTCGGTTGGAAAAGAAACTTGATTTGTGGAACATTAAGGCATGAAGCCACTTGGAAGATAAATGGTTGACAGTGAAAAGCATAAGGAAGACTTATGACCTCAGCTCAGTGCCCACTCCAAAGCTGTGACTTTCAGCATTTCTCATAGTTAATCACTCAATTCCCTTGCCTATAAATTAACACATACACATGCACAGACACACACACCCACACACAGAGAGACACACACAGACACACACAGACACATACACATACACACAGACACATACATACACACAGACATGCACACACAGACGCACACACACACACAGACACATAGACACACACACACACACACACACACACACACACACACACACACAGCCATCCTGCTTCTTAGCCTATCTTTAAGTGTGGAATATTTAGGAGGAATATTATTAAGCATTCAGACTTTGTTCCTTATTTCTTCGTTTCCATCTTCTGAAACTGAGTGTCCCTTTGTAGCCCAGGCTGCAAACTCAGGATCCTCTTGTCTTAGCTTCCTGAGTGACAAGATTGCAAGTCTGGACTTGTGTTCTTTGGGTGTTATGTATCTCTGTGTCCCCGAAACCGCCTGCCACCACTAATACTAAAACTCATTCAACCAATATATAGATGAGATGGGATGAGATTGTGTAGAGCGTGAATAACAGGTGAATTTGGGGATGCTGGGGTTCAGAAAATGATACCCTCAAAGGAAAGCATCAAAGAAGATGTGGAAACACGTTCTCCTGTCCTATTGTCTGTTCCTGTTCTCTGCCCCGTCCTCAGGCAAAATTAGCATTCCTCCTCCCTAAAGAGAATATGGAAGTTAGAACTCCCTTTGTCTAAGCCTAAGGTCTAAAAGTATTGCTGTCACTCCCCACCTCTCCTCTCCTAGAGCCAGTCATAAAGGAATTCGCTGCCCCATCCAATGGCACACATAAAACCCCCACTTGAGGAATGGGAGGATGCACGGGATGGGATAGCAATTGAGATGTAATGTGAATGATTTTATTTTTCAATAAAAAAAAATTAAAAACAACAACAAAAAAAAAACCCATTTCAAAACACCCTGCCCCAAACCCAGAGGGATGGAATACCTGCTACAAAGAGACCAGAAAGAATCCAAACAGACCTCTCTGAGTTTATGTCTGAATCAGACTCTACCCATTCTAAATAGTCATATTTCTATGCCTTTCCGTGCATCACAAAACCTAAAATTAAAAAAAAAAAAAGTCCATTGTCCATTTTAGAACTCTGAATCTTCACTCAAGGATCCTGTATTGTGTAGGACTATGCTCAGACGAATCCAGGAGGATTTTCTCTGGTTGAGCCACCTTTTGTTTAGGATATTGACCACAATGTGCGATGGGCAGGAGGAACCACTGTCCTACCTCCCCTGCAGGCCTACTCACATAGGCCAGGACCTGCAACTTGCAGATTATCTTTTGAACAGGAGAAAACCTTAACTTATACATAGACAGTGTAATTGTAATGATGAAATGCCATTAACTAAGAATTAACTAACAGTTCTTATGATATGTACTTTCCCCCATTCTGACTTAACGCTACAATTGTCAACAACTGTCACCTTGTCAGGATCTAGAATCATTGTGGAGATAAATCTCGGAGCATCTCTGTGAGTATTAAGTTAAGTGAGGTAGGTACCATCATCCCTTGGGCTGTAGTCCTCACTGCTCTGTGATGTTAATTCTGCTTCATGTTCCTGCACCCATGCCTCGATCACTGTAATGGATGACACCCTTAGTGCAGGGGCCAAAGAAAACTTTTCTGCTTCTGTCACATACGTTGTCATACAAACAAGAGAAGTGACTAATAAAAACACTTTATAAAACTATCTGACAAAAATTGAAGCTGATTATGCCTCCTGGCAAGTATTGGACGTAGCAATGTAAAACAGTATCATGCAATCTGCCTGAATTTTCCTACTGAACTGATAACTGAATGAGAATGGAAAACAAGCTGAGTCAAGAGGTACTATGAAGGAGTCCTCGAAACATCTTCCCCCAGATCAAAGTAGTGGTTTATGAGTATACATGCCACACGGACAGGCATGTGCTGTATGAAAGCATCATGGCCAACAACTTCATTTCCATACAGTGGCAACTTTTATCCTGACCCTCATCATTGTCAATCAGTCAATGACTTACCACAATAAATTTATGAAAAACACATTGTATATTCATTCGAGGTATCAGCCATTATGATCACTATCCCTAGAGTACAGAAATAAATGCCATGTTTTTAATGGAGCTTATAATTTATAATTGCAAGCAGAAGAGAATATAAAAGCTAATAATTATTCATTGTATTAGCTGTTGCAATTTTGTGAGTTCCTATTCTATCCTAAATCCACAAGTTATTTTAATTAAACTCTGTCATAATACTATAAAGTATATTACTGTTTCCTCTTACAAAAGAAGAAAAGAATCTATCAGTCCAAGGTCACCCAGTTAAGTGACAGACAGGTGAGCAATGACTAGACACTCCACTGGTCCAAATCCAAAGCCTCCATACACCACATACCACACGTCTGCCAGTCTAAGTTGCTATACCCTAAGTTTCTAATAAAGGAAAAAATGCAAATCCCACAAAATTCCCTAACGGTAAAAGCATCAGGGCAGTATTCATGGAAAAAGAATTTGGGATGACTGAGTAAGTACAGAAAACCGATGCCAATGAAAAAACCAGACTGCTGTCAGAAAGTGAGGCAGAGCAGAGCCAAGTCCTCTGAAGGATGCCCTGGGAAATCAACAGGAGTTCCCTGGTGTCTGGCTTAGATACACAGTGGTCTTTTCAGGGCAAAAACCATCTCAGAAAACAAGTTGAGGAAATACACCTTAAGCCACAGTGGCTCTGGCTTAGCTTTGGTAGATGGAGGACTTGGCATCGCATTTGATCACAGTCTCTGTCCTGTGAAAAGCACTCTGATGATCCACATGCACTTGCCAAGTGTAAGACCATGTCCTACTCCACTCAGATGGCAGAGAGGCTTTAACCTACTGAAACTAATGCACTCCCTTGCATCACACGCTCAGCAAAACTTAATTCATTTTTATGCATCACCACTTACCAAGAATTCTTATGATAAATGTCATGCAAGAAGGTCACCATGAGGGATGATATTAATAAAATAGAAAAGGACACACACACACACACATGCACACACACACACAAGCATATTACGCTTGGATGTAAGTCAAAATGGCTATTTAGAAAAAAGCCTACATTCACTTATTCAAAACATTTACTTAATCCTACACTGTCAGTGTCTATACAAATTGTCTATATGGTGAATCCTTTAACGCTTTTGCTGTTTCTTTTGTAGATTTTCCATACACTTCAGGACAGCAGGAGATTGTCATACATAGCTAAGATCCTCACGAGTAAGTGGCTTCTCTTTGCAGGGTACTACTTATGTCCTACCTGGTTACACATTCATGCTCACACTGCCCCTGTGATAGGTCCTATCATTCCTGTTTTCAAGATGAAGAATCCAAACCTCATGAAGTTCAAGTAGTATGTTCAGTTACAAGTGGCTGATGGTGGTCTGAGAACGGCACCCATAGGCTTATTATATGTCAGTGCTGTTCCCCCTTTGGTGCCACTGCTTGGGAAGGATCAGATTGTGTGGCCTTGTTGGAGAAGGTGAATGACTGGGCTTTGATGTTCCAAAAGTCCATGCCATCATCCGTTAGCTTTCTCTCTGCCTTGTGGTTGTGTCTCAAGATGTAGGAATACTCCAGTATCATGTCTGCCTACTTGCTGCCATGTTTTCCTGCCATGATGGTCATGGAGTCATCCTCTGAAACCATAAGCCCAATAAACTCTTTCTCTTATAAGTTGTCTTGGCCATGGTATTTTTTTGTTTGTTTGTTGGTTTCAAGACAGGATTTCTCCGTGTAGCCTTGGCTGTCCTGCACTCACTTTGTAGATTAAGCTGGCCTCAAATCCACAGAGATCTGCCTGCCTCTGGGATTACAGGCATGTGCCACTGCAACCTGCTAGTCATGGCATCTTGTCACAACAATAAAAATGTAACTAAAACATGACGTATTGTGTATTAAAGATAATATAAAACCTGTATCTTTGCTTCTAAAGATCATGCCACAAACTTAAAAGAAGCTATAAAAATGTTTATTTACATAAGAGGAGACAGTTAGTTGCATGTAAAAACTCACAGTGGTTAGAACACCAAGCACAAAATCTGAACAAGCTCAATCCAGACAAAATCTCATCACAGAGGGGAGAGAGGTCGTTATGAAGTTCAAACTCTACCTCAGGAGCTATTGGCAACTGATAGAAAAAAAAATTTTGCTTAGTTTTGTTTTGTTTTCTTTCGTTAAGAATACGACTCTCCAGTGGATACACACATCCAAGAGTATATAGGCAGCACTAACTGAACTTGATAGAGTAAAATAAAGAGACACAAAGTTGGGTGTGTATGAAATTGGAAGGTGACTGGGAACAGTTTTGGGAAAACAGTATGATAAAAATACAATGTAGGAATTTCTTAAGATTTCATACATTATATATAATAATAGTTTGTGAAAAATAAAAGTTTACTGAGCTATAGTCAAGATAGTTTTGGAATTCAGTCTATTTTTGTTCAGGCTTTAACTTTTTTATGTCTGTGTCAAATAAACTACCTTGAGGATCACTTGTAAAGTATGTAAGTACGGCTATACAATTACAGCAAATGTTTTAACAGCTCTAATATAAACAGAAACTAAAAATAGCAAGAGAAATGCAGTTGTTTAAACTATAGATGTGAGTATGTTTATATCTAAAGTGACATTTGTAATTCCTACAATTCTAGTTCTTTTCATTAGACAATGATTTATCAAATTTAATAATTTTTACCCCAAGGAATACATGAGTATACTACTTTGAAAAATAGAAAACTGGTATCTCCTTAGCTCTCTCTTCTTTTAGTATCATTAAGCTTTATAAAATACAACTCAACTTGGCAGCTAGAAATATGGTTCAGCTCAGAGATTATGAGCACATACTGCTTTGTAAAGGCCTTGGTTCCAATCCTACCACCTATATAAAGTGCCTCCTGATTGCCTGTGGCTCCACCTCTGTGAAGATCTGATGCCTCTGGCCAGTGGGGGAACCTGCACTCACAAGCCCCCTCCCACACACCTACGTAAAATGAAAGCTAAATAAAATAAAGTACAAGGTTATTTTAACAATTTCTCTGTGTTCCTTGTATAACACTATTCAGTTCTCTATTTTCTTTAAAAATTAACCATCACAGCAGAAATAAGGTAGCATGAGGTTTTAAAATATTTATACCCATGCAAGATTTACTGGGCATATGTTAAGGAAATAACGTGTTGCAACTCCTGGTAAGAAGGTTACGAATTAGTCATCACATCCTGGAAAATACAGGCCAAAAAGGAGGAATGTTAGAATTTATAGGAACTGAAGTTTGTTAGGAAATTTTTCATATGATCACAAAAATGTATTGATTAATAATAAGTATTATGTCCATTATATCATGATTGCTTTGACTTGTCTTTCACTGTCTCAAGGGAAACTGAACAAGCAAGCACAGTGAGTTGTCCTTTAGCACAAACATCTACAAAAGATCCACAGAAACAGCACAGCCATGTGTTCTTTTCAGCCACTCACAATCTCCAAACAGACCAGCAAATCAGACATGATACACGGCTCTAACTCTCCCTCTTTTCTTATTTTCTTTCCTAATGGGCAAAATCCAAGTAGGATGTGAGCTCATCCTTCACATCTAACAACAATTGGCTGGATGCTTTGATTTGGGTGCACAAGGTGATGGTTTCAGTCATGCAACAGCACTCTGAAAAGGTGCCGTTAGCCCTAAGCAATCTCATAGACAAGGACTCTTTGCAGCACACACACTAGGGATAAGAATGTTTGACACTGACAGGAAGATTTGCTGCAGAACTCTCTTTCACAAAACATATGGGTTATCTCAAAGAATGAAAATGCAGGACCCATGGTATTCGAAAACAGTGTCAAGAGCTATAAAAGCCAAACATTTGAAAGCATCCTTTCACTAAGCCGTTGGCGAGATTTCTCTGGTAACAGCCCTCAGGGATACACTCACTCTCCTGTCCATAAACTGCCCTTCCATCACTTCCTTCTCTTCATAAATTATTTTATTATAAAATGAATACAATACATATACCAGGAGAGCTGGGAACTCTCCACCAAAGAATAGGATAAAGTGTGGGCTGTGATTGGTCGCAGACAGTGATGTCATTATTTCGGAATTTCTATTTCGGAACTCCTTTAGAAGTTAGTGAAAAGATTCGTGAGAAATAAGGCAGCACATTGTGGACATGGTCACTCCCAGCCTTATTTTTCTTCTTACTGAATTCGCGTGGGTGCTGGTGATTTCTCATGTAAACAGTAGTGGGGGACACTCACGTCAATGTTGTTCAATGTGTTGAAGTACATCAGATCATGTAACCTTTTGAACGCTTGATTTGGATACTGAAAGTTGAAGGTTGAAAATGGCGATTCGGGGTCATCAAAAATGTCAAAGTCAGCTATTTCTTTCTCTTCTTTGGTTTCTCTTGGAACACCTATATGCCAAAAAGAATATGACTCTTGCTTTTGAAAACTTAAAAAATAATCTCCAAAACATAAAAACAACCATGAAGACAGCACTGAGAGTCACCAGAAAGCCCATGATTCTAATAAATACTATCTTCCCCAGTCAGCCACACTCAGGTTGGGATGATACCCAGTTCTTCTGCCTGCTGGTGTAAGGGTGGGTAGGATGACGCTACATCCTGGGTGTTCTGCCTTACACGTTCCCAGATGGGTCATGTTCTTCTTGGGGAGGCAGTGTATTAGCATGTGCTATGCCATCTGTCTCAATGCCCAGTATCACTTCCTCACTCCCTTGCAAACAAACCATCTGCACTTGAAGCTCGTCCTGAGAATCTTCCTATGGGGAAATCCAAACCAAAACATTGAATCCTGTTCAACCCTCAGAAATCCCTGGACTTACCAGCCTCTTGTTTACTCTGGAGAACTAACAGTAATAGAAAAATTGTGTAGGTTACTTTCAGTTTGAAATCAGGGTTTCAATGAGAAATTAAGGGTTCAGTTTGAAAATGAAAAAAAAAACAGCCAGACTTCCTTCTTCCTTATGAGCCATGCCTCATAACTCCACCCTTACTAGTTTTTCATCAGTCTGAGATATCTAGGGAAAAGAACGTATTCTCTGTATTCCCTCACCCATTGTGTGTGTATGTCCATACACAAAATAGAAAATATATAGAATTTAAAGCTTTAAGCATCCTTCTTTTGTTAATGAGTATCTTTTAGGATACCAGAAAGTCCACCAACTCCTCCAGATATGGTAAAACCGACTAACTTTCCTTGAACTAGACTCCCCTTTGCTGTAAAATGCAATGTGGCAACTCAAAATGGTCAACTATGCCACATTGTTGTATTACACTTAGTTTTGGGATCAATTAATATTCCCAGAGCCTTTTTCATGACTTTATTTTAAAAACAAGAGCTACTTCACAGAGGTGAAGTCAAATTATTTACTGCCCATTATGAATCGGATGCCCATCAAACCCAAGACTCTGATTCAATGCCCTAGGATTTTTGCTGAGCTCGTCATTCACGTTACAGTTTCTTTATTATAAGGAACTCGAAATCTCCAGGTTTAAATAAAGGAAGTGCTGGGGCACTCAGGTCACAACTAGTTGTCATGCTAAGAGAAGCACTCTGTGTAGTCACAGCTCATGGGAAAGCCTCAGTACAATCCACCTCAGCATAAATGAAGGACAGCTTAACATCAGTCATGTGGCCAGCCAGACTTCAGTTTCACTGAAACACACCTGGAGCCTTGTACTTTCTGAAGTTGATGTTGGCCAGAACGAAGTGGATGATGGTTGGGCAATCTTTCTCTACATCAGGATTTTTGGGTTTAAAAACATAGCACTCCTTCAGTCCTTCCCGGTCGAACACGTAAGGATCAATCTTTGGAAAGGGGAGCTTGTTCATTTTAGCCCACTTCTCTGCAAGCAGAAGTTCCTGTGGGGAAGAGAAAGATGCATTTAGAAGTTATCAGTCTTCATTTGTTCAGCTGGCCTGTCCACTATTCTATATTCACTGGGTGTTGGTATCTTCAAGCAGTTGCAAAGACAAAAGCAAAACACTGTTTTCAAGGGCTCCACAAATCTCTAATATCTGTAACAATTATTCTCTAAACAAACTCAGTATCATTTTGTCAATTCTCAGCACAAGCAGGCTAAACATCAGACATGTGACAAATTTACACAACTAAATTGAATAAGAATTTTCTAGAGAAAAAGATAAATGGGTCCAAAACATTTACAACTATATGCATGGGTTTTAAGCATTGGGAGGTTAAAGAGAGATGAGAGATCATAGCGAAGAATGGGAAACTATGCATCTTGGTTGGTTTGTCTTGTTTTGTCAAAATGACACAAGCTAGAGTTATCTGAGAAGAGGGAACCACAATTGATAAGATGCCTCCATTAAGACTGGCTTGTAGGAAAGCATGTGGGGGCATTTTCTTTCTTTTCTTTTTCTTTTTTTTTTTATTTTGTTGCTGTTATTGTTGTTCTGGTTTATTTTATTTTTAGAGATGGGGTTTCTCTGTGTAGTCCTGGCTGTCCTGGAACTCACTCTGTAGACCAGGCTGGCCTCAGACTCAGAGATCCCACCTGCCTCTGCCTCCTGAGTGTTGAGATTAAAGGTGTGAGCCACCATGGCCTGGTGGAGGCGGCCCTTCTTCCTCCTCCTCCTCCACCTCCTCTTCCTCCTCTCAAGACAAAGCTTCTTTCCATAGCCAGGGAATTTTTTAAAATAGTTGGATGTATCCTACTTAATGGTTTCTATAATTTCTTGTGTATGATAGCATAGCATATTTCATAGGATTTTGTATTTCTAGTAAATTGTTTTTAAAGGACATTTTGTTTTCTTTTTAACATTCATAATAAAATATGCATATTTTAAATTTTAATTAGTTTTATGAATACATATTTGTATGTCTCCAAATTGGCTTTTTTTTTTTTTTTTTTTTTTTTGGCTTCTACTTATGAAAAGCAAATGGAATTTCAGGTCTCTACACATCACATCAATGAGCTCTGAGTTCAGTGAAAAACCCCACTTCAAAGAATAAGGAGAAGAGCTTCTGTGGAGGACATCAACATCCACCTCTGGCCTCCACATACAAGTGCAGGTATGTACATGTTCACCACGTTTTCATATGCATACACTCAACACGAACATGTGTGCGCGCGCACACACACACCACATACAATATGTAAATAAATAATAAATAAAATATGGGACTAACTGTAAGCTGGGGAATCAATGTGGAAAGCTGTCAGGAAACTGTAGACCTTGTTATTTTTCTATTCAGTCTCAGGAGCCAGAATAATTAAGTGGTTATAGAGCACCACGATGTAAAACCAAAGATTGGGCCCAGTGCCTGTGTCCAAATGTCAGTTCTTTAGCCTGGGCCATGGTTCCGAACTTAATACCCTCAACTATAAAACACGGAGTGCAATCTGAATGAAATGAATTAGCATCTACTTAAGACTAACATCTATCACACAGGAAGTGCTGTGCAAATATCCAATCTATAGATAGGAATAAAGAGAAGGAAAAAAAATGAAGAAAACAAAAGGAAAAGAAAGGGAGAAAAGCAAGAACCAAATTAGAGAGATGTTTAAAGAGAAAACAGTTTTGAGCAAACCACTAAATTTTTTTTTTTAGGCACTCTTGTCATATTGATTAAGCCAATGATAATCATTACTGGCTGACCTAAGTCATAGGCTCAGAGCTGAGGGCAAAACAGTCAGTGAATGAACATAGCCTAATGGTACTCATCACTACAGCATCTAGACCAGAGGGGTAAGAGACAGCCAGGTAAGAGACAGCAATCCAGTGACCTTTCCTATTCAAAGCTGTCAGAGATGGTGTGAAAAGTTACACATTTCCAGGAGATAGGGCAGTGAGCCTAGACTACTCCCTCAGCCTATTCTTTAATTCACACAATAAATACTATTGAGCCTGTCACAATGTCCTATGCTTAAGAGGGCATCTACACTAGAAATTCTGATGCATTTAAGTCAATGAGAGAAATAATTAAAAAGTAGTTTAGCAGCTGGGGAGAGGGGGAGGCAGAGGCTGACTATATATCTGGGTTACACAGTGTAACAGGTCCAGACACAAGACCATCTGCCTAGACACTAAGCACTATTTGTGTGAAGGAACCTAAAATGTCCCACATGACTGACACCCCTAAAGTCACTGTAGGGATTACGCGATAACTAGGTAGCGTGGGACTAACATGCATGCTCTCCCTGAAATAATCAACTCCCGAGCACATCTCATCTCTATCTAATTCTTTCCTATTTCCCAGTAATGCACTTTCTACCTCTGCAAAATAAAATTAATTTCTATTCTCTTATCGCAGAGTGTCTGAGAAGAGGTGAGATACAAAAAAAGTTAGGTAGACAGCATACAAGTACTTTAATCAGAAAACATTCCATTTCCATCGAATTTTCACCGTTCTTCAAAGTTCATAAAAGTCATGAACTTTGCATGCGAATCTGTATATACAAATTTATTTCTAAATACAACCCGATCAGTACGTATACTGTTGCTTCTATGCTGTTTTCCGGGTTCACCGTGTGGTATTGGGTAACCATTTGGTGTGCTCTTCCCTTAGGAAAGGCTATTTCTCCTGCTCTCATAATTCCTTAGTTCCTCAAATTCTTTGTGTAGTGTTGAGGCCTCCTGGGTCTTTCTCCTCAGTCTCAGAAGAGAGCAAAGAGGGGCATACGGGAGAGTTTGGAGGGGAAAGGGAAGAAGAATGTAGGCAGAATTTTACTACTTGGTTGGTTCCTTACTCTCTTCTATGCTTTTCTACCTTTATTCCACCCTTCCAACCCCCAACACTAGGTAGGAGAGAAAGAAGGGTAAAGGAAAAAGTGTGTCTTTTTTTTTTTTTTTTTTTAAGACTACTTCCTGATGATTAAAGGCATCAAGTTCCCTGGGGCAAGCCTGATCCTAGATGTCAGGATATTCTATTTCTTTTCCTCTCTTTGCGCAGGACCACTTGACCAACAGCAACCAGAAACAGCAGCAGCAGAAGGAGGAGGAAGAAAGAGCAACAGCCACCTTAGCCCCTCTCCGGACTCTAGCATTTATGTACCCTCTCAAGAGTCCCCAGAATTCCAAATGTCAGACACTTGCAGAACCATTCTTCAGCTGGCAAAACCACACCCTTGCTAGAGCTCGAGGCAAATCCTAGTCAGCTGCTGCGGACAATGTGAAGCAGGCCCATATCCCATACCTGGGACTAAAGCAAAAACCAATTCCCATAACATTTTGGTGTTTTTCATGAATTCTTACTACAGGAAGATGATGTAATTATATTATATTCTCAAAACATAAAATAATAAGCAATAAAAATCCTAAATATCCTAGCAAACTAAAAAAAAAAAAAAAAGAAAGAAAGAAAGAAAAGAAGTCATGAACTTCAAGCTAATCAATTCTCCCAAAATGTACAAAGAAATAAAATCTGAGAGAGAAAATGAATTTAATAGATACAACGGTAGTTGCTTCAGAAAAGGTTTTGCTGGATACAGTTATGCTTTGCTAAAAAGTTAAAAGATGTAAACTTCTCATTTGAGGTTTGAGAACACTTTTCTCATTCGTCTTTCCTCCCCCGCACACCCGATTCAGCCGGACTCCTCCTGTGAGTCCACGTCCAGCGCCATCCGCGATTATTCATTCATGCTCAGTCGCCATCACAGTCAGACCAAACCTCATACAGTAAGGCACTTGCGTGAGGGCAAGGAAAAGCAGCTTTCTAATGTTTACAAACGTTGAGTCAGGGGATGACCAAACGATGTGTGGCTGTGTGGAGGAAGAGGGAAAGGCCACCAGTTGAGGTAGAGGTCTGGCTATTTTTAGCTGGGCAGAGTTATACTGGAATCAGGAAGTGATGGAAACTTTCCCTTTTCTGCTCCGATCCCGATGTGGAAAAGATTAAACACTGGTGACTGCAAAAGCCGTGATTACTGGATGGAAAATCGTCTCCTTCCTGATGTCTCCTTTCACACAGACTATGAGTTAAGCTCCAAATTTGAAAGAGTTAAAATAAAAACAACGTTTTAGGGAGCAAAAAGGTCTAATTCCCAAATCACAGCAATACAACAGCAGGGAAACGTGAACGCCTTGATGCCCCAAGATGTTACAAGCATTGCTGTGTGATGTATTGTCTGTTTACATAGTACTATCTACAAACAGCTTTCTTTAGCATAAAGAATTAAGGACTGTCTTTCAAAGTGATGTATTCAAAAATGCCTATGCTCCTTTTTTAGTACTAAACCATAATGAAAAGGAAGGAAAGCTAACAGCAGTTTTCAACCGGTGGGTTTCAACCGTCTTGGGGATCTAATGCCTCCTTCATATTGCTATCCTGAGACCATCGGAAAACACAAATATTTACAATATATCCAGACCACAGTGAGAAAGGCATATGCTTGCCAATTAATTAATTTAGGTGTACAATATATATTTCTCCCTATAAAGACATATTATAAAGATAATAAATTGGTTTTTCACTATAGAAAATGAGATTTTCATCTCTATGCAAACGTAGCATATTTTTTTAATACCCTACAATTTTCTCATTATTTAAAACCTATTTTTAAGATTGGAAAGATAGATGGCCTAATAGTGTGTAAATAATGTAATGTTTAAAACAATATAATGATTAAAAAATCTGAGGAACTAATATAAGATGAGATGGACAGAGCTAACACTTAGAATTCACTCTTTGTCCTTGTGGTTACCATCTCTTCTAATAGGGAACTCATTGCTAGTCTTCAAGAGCCTTATAGAGCCATAGGAAGATACAAAGCTTACATAACACTTGGAGCAGTTAGCACTCAATATAAGAGTTGGGTATATACTTGCATAAACATCTCTGGGGAGATCAATATTGGCTATCTGTGCTCATCACAACTGACCCTCGGTGACTAAAATGGGCATGGTAGATTGAATGGTAACCCCAACAGGATAAACCCATACTCTAGCGACCCATCTACTGTGGATGTAACCTTATTAATTAAATGGATTCTTCAAAAAATTATATCATCATCACCATCATCATCATCACCACCACCACCACCACCACCACCATCATCATTAGTGTGTGTGTGTCAATGGGTCAATAGACAATTTTCTGGACTCGTTTTTCTCCTTCCACTCTCAGATCTTGGGATGCAACTGAAGTTGTCAGTTCATGCATCCAGCGCTTTTATCCGAGTCATCCCACTGGCTCAGAAGAATGCTCTTCACAGTATAATTAAGGCTCCTGAGTTGTGATCAGCCTTGATTATGGGGTAGGGGCTAAATACAATGACAATTTTGCTAATAAGAGACGAAGAAACTCTTAAATAAGAAGGCCAAGAAAAAAAACTGATGTAGAGACCATAGTGACCCAACCAGACTGCAAGCAATGTATAGACCCACCAGAGCCCACAAAGTGAGTTCTACCACAGAACCAGAGCTCTACCACAAATCTTAATAGCAAGCACGGGGTTCTTATAATCCTGCTCAACTGCTGGCCCCCAGAACTGAGGTCCAATACTTCACTGTAATATTAAGCCATATATATGATGTCACTTTTTAATAACAACTCTGAGAAAGTAACATGAGAAGTAAGCCTCGCAGGTACTGCCTGCACTCAGTGCTGGGCAGAGTCCCCCTCAGGCATGCTGGACCGGCGTTCACAAGCCTTACCCTGACTGATGTGTCTCTGTAGGTTGCTTCATTAGCCTTGGTGTATTGCTGTCTATGGATCTGTCACTTGGACTGGCTTGGGTGGGTATTTTCCCTCACTAGGCGTGGGAGGAGAATGTGCACAGAATCATCTCGTCTAGGCCGGGATGTGACCCAAGTTAAAATGTGAATCGCGTGCAGGGTAGTTTTACACCGAGAGCCACACCCATTACCAGCAAATAAATGAGACTAATGTGGAAAAGCACAGATTAGTTTGTTTTATTTGTGAGTCACCAGCCCTAAATGACCAATACACAGATGAACTTAGCAAAGGCACGTTACCACTACCCCTTCACTCTTCCCTTGGCATTTCCTTCCTTTGCCACCCTTTTTTGCCTCCCTGTTTCTCCTTTTCTTTTACAGAGTGGACCCATTGGTCTGGCTGGCCCCTGGTCACAGATCATTCATAAGAGCACTCAACGAGTTAGCCAAACCCATGTGCAATATATGGTATGTGATATCACACGGTACAAGTTATGACAAAATGGCTTAAATATTGTTTTCACAAGATTTAGTCAAATAATGGAAAATACACCAGGAGTAGACCCTGAGTTCTGCTGTATCACAGCTTTTTTGCTCCTCGATGAAACCAAAGCTCCTTCCTCATAAACTCAAGAGTCTGTTTACTTATGATTCTTCTGGCCATTGAGACAAGTGTAGTGAGAATTACTGTTGGGTAGGCCTTAATGGTGAAGCAAACAGACACTGTCTACATCTACATTATTAAATGAGTAATAAAAGTGAAACTTGATAAAAATGTAATGCAGGGCTGCTTTTCTTGGAGAAATTAATAGGAATAATGTTTAGGATCATGAGATTCTTTATACTAGCTTTAAAAAAAAATAGTGTGTCCTATCTGCTCTAAATAAACCAGCATCCCTTATACTGATAGTGTTAACTTTGAATTCATAGATAATACAGCTGTGATTTCCTTTATCAAAAGCCAGGATATTCACCACTGTATAGCATCCTAATAAAATCTGAAATTTAACTAAACTTAGGAAATGCTACTCGTATTAATAAATAATAAAGGAAGTCAATGGCTATTTGCTTTCCTTTCTTTTTCTTTCCTTTTCTTTTTAAAATAGGGTTCATGTTACCTATGCTGGTCTGAACTCATGTACTATGATCTAAACTTCCATACCCCTGCACCCATTCCCAAATGCTGGGATCACGTGGATACCTCTACCCCAGATATTATGAGGTGCTTGTCATTGAATCCAGAGCTTTATGCATGGCAGGCAAACACTCCACCAACTGAGGCACATGCCCAATCAATGGCGTAATTTCTCACATGCATTTATACTCTACTCTTTAATGAAAAATGACATCTGTATTTTAGTCTAAGAAACAGAAAAGCAGAACAGTAAGATGGCTCAGTAGATAAAGGTCTAATGGCCTGAGTAGAGTCTAGGGACCTACATGAAGAAAGGAGAACTATCTCCTGCAAGTTATCCTCTGACTTCTACACACAAACACACAATATGTACACACACACACACACACACAAACACACACACACACACACACACACACACATATTTTTTTTAATAGAAATTGGTTGCTGGGGAGATGGCTCCCTGATGAAAAGCACTTAGTTTGCAAGCATGAGGACCTGATTTTACTCTCCAGCACCCAGGTAAAAATCCAGGCATGGTTGTAAATGCACAGGGAATGGAGACAGGTAGAACCTGAGAGCGAACCCATCAATGAGCCTAGCAAACTGTGAGCTTCTGGTTCAGGTGGAGGCTCTGTCTCAAAGGAATAAGGCAGAGAGGGATCCCTCTCATCCTGCTCCAGCCTTCACACGTGCATAAGGGTGTGTGTGCACTGCACACTCACATTAGTGCACCACATACATATAATACACATGCTAACACACACACACACACACACCTTTTCAAAGAGATAGTGGAAGAGGAAAAAACCATCAAGACACCAGCATCTTTTATATAGAAGTGGTTGGTATATATTCCATTTTCATATGTCTTCTAGGTATGTGTTTTCTTCCTCATAAAAATGAAAAAATTTTAAAACTCTTGAAAAATATAATGCCTCTTATTTGTGTTACAAAGTAGTATCCTAAAACTCCTCAGAAGTAGGTATCATTTCTTTCAGTATTAAAGCTCTGACTCATATCAAATGATGGCTTTGACATTTTCCACTCCCATTGGTTAAATGAATACTACAACGTCTTCCACCATTGCAATCGCCTCCTTGGAGTCATCACTGGAATCTACCTCCTCTTTGCTCCTCACAGGTCACCAGGTTCTGGCTGCGGCTTCATAGTACAAGATTTTATTATCCTATGCTGGGGTTACAGTAAGTCATCATCTTAACCTTTTGCCTTCCATCAACCAACTCAGGTTAATCATCCTAAGATTCCAATTTCATGATTTCATTTATCTGCTGGAAATCCTCCACCAAGTCTCCTTTTCCTACTCGCCAATCTTAAAACTTTTCCCTAGAGCCCTCCTAAGAGGCTGTCACAATCAGAACACTCTACTCTAATCTTTCCAATGCCCTCACTGCTGTTTCTGTGTGGTTTTCATACCATTCACTCATTTCTCTGTTCACTGGTTCCACAAAGCACCAACACATTTGAATACTGATCTTCCACAATGCATGTAATTTTATATTATCTCACCAACTTGTTTCTTGTCTTAGTACTACTAACAGCCTCAAAAGGGACTGAATATTAATGTATTTTGACCATGTGAAATTTTACAGATAATAAGGATTTATCAATATATCACCCTTCATCCTACGATGTCTTAGTGCTTGACACAGTTTGCTTGAACTTGTCAATTTGACACAGCCTAGAGTCACCAAAGAAGGGACTATTGATTGAGTGACTGTCCAGATCAGATTAGCATATGGGCACTGTTTTAATTATTAATTGATATAGGTGGTCCAGCACACTGTGGGCTGCACCCATCCTTGGTCATGTTTCTATTCTTCTTAGCAAAGTTTCCTTACCTTGAAAGGAGGGCTTGTGTCACTTGGCCTTGCAGAAAAATCAAAGGAGATGATGAGATCCACCCCTCTCTGAGGTCGTAGAATCAAGGGATATGGCAGGTTGAAAGTGAGGCCACTGTCTACAACATGAATCTTTTTACTTTTGACATCCAGTGGTTCATATATTCGTTCAAATTCATCTGGATCTTTAAAGATGAAAGGCAAGAGAAGAATTAAATGGTCATTTGACACTAGTTTAGACATATTTATGATAAGTTGGAGAGACAGAAATCCAGGTGGTTAGGCCCGCCAACTTTGCTAGCATCAGTTACAGGTTTAACTCTAACAATTGTAGGTAAATTGATAGCTTTAAGTCTTAGTTTCTTCATCTGTACCATCAGGATACAAGCAATTACCAAATAAGATGCTAAGGCAAGAACTTAGCTCAGTCCATGGTATTAATGCTAGCCATGTTGTCTTTAGCAGTATTGTCTCCAATTACAGTATCTTTACTGGTTTGAAAACACTTCTTCAGTGATCATCTTGTTTGCTTTCTGTAGCTGAGAGGAAAAGGAAAGGACATATGCCCATGGAGGGTGATGCAAACTAAAAGCCATCTGTAAAATAAAACAACTGAGAAGAGGTAGAGTCTGAACAGATCCATCTGCCTCTCTCTGGACTGCTGTGCACGTTATACTGAGAGATAAGCATCCAAGATAAAAGTCCAGAGGACAAACTCCATAAGCATGAGTCCCATTCAGGCACAATTCTGGGTACTGAACAAGCCATGTGGACTGCAATACATACTATGAGTCTACTGCCACACCAGTAAATGCACTGATGACACAGTGCAGTGAGGGCTGCCATGGCGGAAGTAAAAGAAGACATATGGCAAGGAGTGAGCATCTATCTGTGCCATGGTCAAGGGAGACATTTCTGAGAAGGCATCCTTGACCTGAAACAAGAATAATGATACCAATCTATCCAACCATTATTTCTGTATTGTCTATCTAAGAATTTCAGAATCCTTGTCTTAAAGAACTGACAACATAGAAGTAAAAACAAGGCTAAGGAGGGACCATGCAAGCAATCAAAAACACGGAAAGCACTTCAAATGGATAGCTTAAGAGGCAGCCACTATAATGCATAGAGGTGGTTTATCGATACCTTCAAGCTCCATTACAGCCAATAGCATGTGATCATGATTAAATGTAACATTAAACATTTTTATGATAGAATTTAATGGAGGGATTTTTTCCCACTAACATACGACACAAGAGTTCATAGTTTGGCTTTGCAAACCCAGTGTGTTCTCTTTTAATTCTGGCTAAGAGATTCAGTAAAACAGATCAGAAAATTAGCTGCCTCCCTTTCTTAAGCCCAACATTGCCTTTGAGGAGATGACCGTGATATGGATGAGTTCCAAACCCGCACGGGACTCAGAGCCACTGTCCTGGCTCCAGTTAAACTGACATTAAGTAGTAGTGAGTATTGTGTTGCCATTGGCATGAGTTTGTGAAACATGAACAGTTGTCCCATACAAAAACCAAGACTCCCATGATCAAAGAGATTTCAGAAAGTCAGGGCTTACAGTAACAGCCAAGCAGAAAGCATGTTCCTATTCTCCTTGCCATGCCTGGGCGCAACAGCAGTTTGTGTGACAGGCCACAATAAGGCTTTCCAATAGCTACCACTCATTTTTATTTTATAACAAACTATGGATTATGACAACTAGCTGGTCAAGATACTCAACTAATAAAATGTCTGGTTTTGGCTACAGATGTCAGTTAGCTTTGAAAGTAAGTATTTGAGCCCTCAGAGTAACTTAAAACTCAGTGGGGGGTGGGTCAGGTTTTTAAAGTACACCAATGTTTGTACTTTTAGGACCAATTTATCATGTGACTACTAATATACAGAAAGTCTGTTTCATGCTACAATGGGCCAATATCCTTCTGTGATTGAAAGCACACAAATTTCCCAAGCCTGTGCGTGAATTAATGTGCTTCTTTGACAGATATAGAAACAGCACTGTTTTATATAGGTCTATAATGGTTTCTTAAAGCAGCGGGTGTCAGCTTTCCTAAAGCTGCGACCCTTTAATACAGTTCTTCATGTTGTGACTCCGTCCCCCAACCACAAAATTATTTTGTTGCTACTTCATAACTGTAATTTTGCTGCTATTATGAGTCTTAATATAAATATCTTATATGTGACCCCAGTGAAAGGCTTGTTCAAACCCCAAAGGGATTGCAGCCCACAAGTTGGGAACTGCTACCTTAAAGAGTTAAGTTGTATCTGATGAATCCAGCACATAGATTCAATTTACAACACACAAATATTTGGGTATCTGTGTTTTTTAACTCTGGCCTGAATTAACTCATGTCGACTTCTTAGTCCAGATATTGTGTGTCACATAAACACTATAAACACGAAGTAAACAGGAAAGAAGTCACGGGGCTGATGAATAACTCCTCCAAAATTTGTTTCTACAGGCATTTAACTGTTTTACAGTAAACTAATAAGGAGATTTTTATTGTTTTATAATGTATCTTGTTTCAAAATGCCTGAAAGCTGAAGTCATAGGTACAAAATACTGTACTTTTTCTCATTCTCATTTTAGACTCAGAAACTGTTTTAAGACAGTCAAGTTTTAATATGTGTGAGCTTTACTGCCATAAAATAAAATATAAGCTTCTCACAACATTAACATGTAGATTGGACAAAAGCCTTTACGTTTTCTTTTTTTGCATACAATTAAAAGGGAAATAGTCTTAATTGTTATTTTGATTATGGCATTTCAGTTGTACAATACATAAAGTGTTTCAGGTTTTGTGTTACTTTTATTGTGGTTACTTGCTTCTTTGTATGTGGGGTAGAAGGTCATGGATAAGCCATGGCCCCTGTATGGATGTCAAGGACAATGTGAAGGAGTTGGTTCTTTCTGTCAGGTGGGGCCTGAGGGTTTAATTTGGGTTGTCAGACAAGACAATAAGCACTTTTACTCACTGAGCTATAAACAGGAATTTTAATAAAAATCTTTTGAACTAGAAGGACCATACTCTGTGATAAACCTTTTAACTTAAACATTAAACTTAGGATGTTTTGAAAATGTGTGATCAAACTAGAAGAAGTTAGGTTATTTCTTTGTAAAACCCCCACCTGGAAGGGTATTAACCAACTCAGTGAATTCAAACTAATGACAATTATGTTTAGCAATGGTGATATCTAAGCAATACATTTGAATGTATTTATAGAACCGAATGGAACATTTCTCTCTATATATATCTCAACCCAGTAAACATGAAATACATTTAAAAAAAAACAATTTTAATGTAATGTTTACTGAGATGTAAGGATAAATTTTTTTCCTGAAAACCATTAAGAAGAAACAACTTTAGATTAGAACATGCCAAAAGCATCTCCAAAAACTGGAGCTGGAGAAATTGCTTAGCGGTGAAGAGCACAAATTGTTCTTGCAAAGGACCCAAGTTTAATTCCCAGCACCCACATTATGCAGTTCGCAACAGGAACTCCAGCTTCCAGGAGCCCACACCTCTCTCACCTCCTTGGACACACAAACAGACACAAATACATACACATAACTAAATAATAAAAAATTAAAATCTCAAAAACAAAAAATTTTATTTCATATGGTATACATCTTAGGCTGAACAGCATATAGTTCCTTGTGTGGTTCTTATATTTTTAGTTGCTAGTAAGTTTTTTTTCCCCAGTGGAAAGGAATAAGACAAGGTGATACGCACAGTGGATTTCCTCCAAACCTCACGGCAAGGGGAAACCCCAGCCTGGCCACACTCATGACCTACAGCTCCCTCAGGATCAGGATGGCTGGTTTTCTCTTTCCTATTAGTGTTAATATGACCAACATGTAGAAAGCCTTCCATGAATCGGCTCTTGGAGGAAAGGCCTTTAAGTATGTTTAGGCACCATGAAAGGCAACGGCTATAGCTAACAGGTTACCTGGTGAACTTTAGAACCCAGTCCATTACAGGTGCTTCTAAACTGTATACATACAGAAAGGAGTGAATGCAAAAAGCCGGATGAAGACTATGAACAACTGTGAGGACAGGTGATCAGTAAAAAGGCATAATTCCCAAGGTCACCACGTTTGGCTAATAAAAATCAGAATGGCCACCTTTAACTTGCATGTCACATAAGCAACAAATGACAGCTTAGTCTCAATATGCCTCAAAGGTTTTTGTGATGCTTGTATACACATAAATGTATTGTTTAATATTAAAATTTTAACTGGCAATTCTGTACTACTTGGTCATGCAGTCCTAACACTGACAAATAAAAGCATATTCAATTCTACAAAACTGCCAGGAAGTTCTTAAAGTGTGGCGCAAATTGCCTAGGATGCGTGCTACCCAAAACCCCAGGGGAACTGTGTTAGCAAAATGATAATGAAAAAGAGATGAAACAAAGCATACAACAAGAAAACGTCCACTCTTACATCAGCAAGGCAATGACTAATAAAACCACCGGGGATGGTGTGCAATGCCGGGGACGACTTAGAAGCCAGACCCAGAGAGCTGTGGCCCAAGCCCAGATTTGCTGAGCAATTTGGAACAAAGATAATGGAGTTGTTTTCTTTGATACTCTTCATCTAGAAAGTTAAGTAGCTGAAGGTTCTTTATAGATCTTAACCCTCTGAAGATAGTTTGCTTCAGCCCATGAGCAGCCATCATAAAGTACAGGTTGCTAAAGAAACACCCATTTGCCACAAGGAGGACAGCCATGTGCCACAAAACAAAACAAGAAAAACAATGACACAAACTGGATGTTTTAGTGCCTTTTTAGTTCAGGTAAAATTTACTTTATCACAAGTAGAAACTTTATTACGGCTACTACGAAAGGATTTGGGACTTATAAATGGGTAATTGTAATTCATGCCAAAGTTTAGGGCCATGCACACACACACACACACAAAAAAAAAATGCAATGTTTGTTCCCCTTAAAGTAAAAGGAAATCTGAAACCTATAACAATTTCAAACTATTTTGTAGAGACAATGAACAAAAGGCAATAGGAACATTGGGGGGGGGGGGGCGTTGTTGTTTCAAATATCCACTTTAAAGTTTTACATCATCTTGGCAATGATTCTAGGACAGTATTTGGACAACTAATGAAAAATGATGGTGTGGTTGAAAAGAAAATTTATGATCAACACACACACACACAGAGATGTATTACATATTACTTATCACCAACGCATATATAACCTTTAATCTGTAAATCACATCGTACTGGAGAATAAAGATTACTATTTTGGGGGGTTTGGTTAAGCGACAGGTCTGAAAGTGACTAGATTCGCACCAAGCAACTCGAGAAAGCTTCCTAATCTTGTTTGAAAACTGGAGCGACCATTTCCTTGTCCCCCAAGGACAATGCAGACTGGTCCACTCCAATCCCTGTGCTGCATACTCCCCTTCACCACGAGGGGGCGCCAGGCCTACTGCGCTTTCATCACATCTTCAAAGCTCCATCTGTGGAGGCCTGGTCTTTTCCAAAGAGGCCCGCCCACGGGATATGAAGGAGGAAATGAGACATGGCTGTGTTTTTTCTGTCTGCTGCCAGGCACGATTGTGGAGGCGTTTGGGGAATGATTCTGGTGTTTGTGGAGTCACTCCTGGAAGCCTGGCGATTGCTTGGAACAATTCTGTAAACACCTATTTCCCTACTTTACGTTCAATGGAATAATCATGGTAGAAGTTTCCGGTTGCCTGAAAGACAACCCTAACCAATAAAAAAAGTGACGGGGTGGGGGCGTTCTTTCAGTATTTCAAAGAATATTTTCTATACTAGCATGACTAGGCTGTTTCCTATCCAATGTATTTTTCTTCAAAAAAAAAAAAAAAAATTAAGAATAATGTCTCCTACAAGTCAGTGTTCTTAAAATTGAAACTAATTAAATGTTAATAAGAATTAAAATGTTTCTCCCCGGGAAAGAATAAAGATGTCCTGAATTAGCTTACACGGCTTACATTTTGGCACATACCTGCCACAGCTGCATCGAGTTCATCATCATCAAAGGAATCCTGGGGGCTGAGGTCTCTCAGAGGAGACAGTGGATAGGATGTGTTGAGATTCAAGCCCAACATGAAGTTATGCACCTTTCCTGCGCGTCCTTCTCGGGTATTGAATAGAGCTGAGTCACTCACCAAGGCCATTAGCATGCGATGGACCCAACTTGCTTGGTTGTCGTTTTGGTATTCCCTTTCAGCATCTTCATTCTCCGTGCCTGAAGGGAAGGAACACAGTATGTGCCAAACACACACATGACAAAATGTAGAGGAGTTTGTGGTTATTAACTTTATATGGTTAATCATCAAATTTAAAACTGAAGTACTATGGCTTTGACCCAATATATTTACTTGCATAAAAAACCAAGTGCCCAATTGCTTTTGATTTCAAGTGTTCATAATTACCTTGACTTACACACAATGTCAGCCTGTATTCGTCACTGACACCCCTTGATCTATTTAGATTTTTCATATAAACATTTAGTTTTCTCCTTAGCTCTCCTCCATCCAACACACACACCCATACACACAGACACACACATACACAGACACAGACACACACACAGACACACACACACAAACACACAGACACACACACACACAGACACACCCATACACAGACACACACACAGACACACACCCATACACACACACAAACACACAGACACAGACACACACCCATATACACACACACAGACACATACACAGATACACACACACATACACACACACACACAGACACACACACACACCCATACACACACACACAGACACACACACACAGACACACACACATATACACACACACACATACACACACACATACACACACACACACACGGATACCTATATTACTTAATACTACTGTCTATGTTTCCTAACTTTTCCTAAGAGTCCATATCCTGCTTAATAAACATCCAAGGATTACAAAAAGTTAGGCAAGGCAGGAGAAAGACCCACCATATGACTGCTGATAAATAAACACTCATGCACTGATCAGATGACCTGTTATGTCATCCTTGCTTATAAAGCCTGGGGATTTAAAACTCTGTAATTTAAACAAATGATATAAAGTGTTCTTAAAATTCACTAGTGGCCCAAAGAAACAATCACAAATGACTTTCCCCTCTAAAACCTATGTCCATTAACTCCAGGGAAGTGCTCATCCCTGCATTCCAACCATCTCCAGTTTTTGATAGCCATGAATTCCTTCCCAGCCTTCGTTTTCTCATTAAGAAATATCGTAAGGGGCTGGGGAGATGGCTCAGAGCTTAAGAACACCGGCTTCTCTTCCAAAGGTCCTGAGTTCAATGCCCAGCAACCACATGGTGGCTCACAACCATCTATAATGAGATCTGGTGCCCTCTTCTGGTGGGCAGGCACACATGCAGGCAAACATTGTACACATAATAAATAAATCTTTAAAAATTTTTTTACTTAAAAAAAGAAATGTCGTTTGATTGTTATGAGTATTAATGTGAGCTGGATCTCAGTATGAAGTGCCCAGAGAAGTGGCCAGCCTTATACTCCAGGTAGGAACAGAAAGTCATACAATGAAAAGTGCAGTATAATCCCATTAGTATTATCCACACGAATCAAAGTCAAAGATTACTGCTGAAAGCCTTTCTGCTCTGGCTTCTGGGAACTCTATGAAAAACTATCCAGACTCTCATATAAAACTCTGTGTATTGAGTTCTTTTTACAACACATTCTATTTTCACTCTTAACCATTCACACATGTTCCAAGAAAGTCTCATTTTCCCCCTCATATGGTTAACAGTAGTGACAGAACACAGACAGACCTATCATTTCCTAAAGGGAAGTTTTAAATCCACATATTTGTCCCTGCTGTATCTTACCATTCTACAGTCTTAAAATGCAGCCATACCTTTTTTTTTATTGGGATTACATCTCGATTATTATCCCCTCACTTGTATCTGCACTTTCTGCTGCCCCACCCCCACTCACCTCTTCCACCCTATTCACCTCCCCTAGACCTCTGACAGAAGGGGAAAGGGAAGAAGGGTATCAGGATGAGACCGGATAGACTGTGATCATACGGTGGGTTGTTTGTTTGTGTTTTTAATTTTTAAAAGATTTATTTGTATTATGTTTTGCCTGTACATACACCTGTGCACAGTGTACATGTATCGCTTGAGAAGGCCAGAAGAGGCCGTCAGATCCTTTGGAACTGGACTCAGAAGGTTGTAAACTGCCACAGCAGCCCAGAGTCCTCTGGCAGAACAGCTAGGGCTGTTAACTGCTGAGCCAACTCTCTTGTGTGTGTGTTTTGAGAGTTGAGTATCTACATTCAATGTCTATAATTTCCAATAAATATGTATTAAACATACATGAAGCCATAAATAGACATGGAGGTAGCTTAAGGACTTATTACAGCATGAAAGAAATGGATGCAAAATGGATGCAGCCAGCATCCTTCCAACTATACACCATTCCAGAGAAGGCAAAACTATGGAGAGAGCAAAGGAATTAGTTTTCCCAGGTGAAAGAGGGATGGTTTGGTAGAGATGATTTTGAGAGCTGTGAGACTACTCCATGTGACACTGGAAGGCTAGTTTTGTCTCCCCAGCATCCCCCATAGAGAGCATAACACCCAGGAACTGAGTGACGTAGCACGTGCCGAGGCTCAGAGAGACCATGACGTGTCCATGGAAGGCCATGAGTAGTGACAGAGGGGCATCACTCTGATGGAGCAACATACAGTGGGGGATGCTGTCTGGGAGAGATGGGAGCAGGAGATTGACCCAAATGATTTTAGGTTCCATCTTTCATGGAACCTAAAATGAGTCTCAAAATATTTATTTTAAAAGAACAGTGAGAACTAATAAAGAAAAAAGTCACAATGTCAATCTCTAAGTTAAAAACAAAACTAAAACAAAGACAAAAACAGCAAATGCAAAGTTCTTTAACTTCTCAGCCTCAAAAACTAGCTAGTGGTGAGTAGTGACAAAATGCTCTGGTCACTTATAGTGATTTACTCAGAAGGGACCAGCCATATCTACCTCAGTCTTAGCTAATTATTCTCAAAGTGCTAGACATACAGCACGTGGACCCTTTGTACTAGCTTGTTTCCTTCATTAAAAACAAATTAAAAATGCAAGTCTGAACAACTAACAAGATGTAAAATTTGAACTTCCAATTGAACCCTTTGGAACTAAGACTGGTTTCTTGCAGACTGAGGTCTTTCCAGGGCCTCAGCTACTAAGCAGGGCTGCTAGGCAATAAGCAACCCAGTGCTGAGACTCAGCTCAGCTCTGCTGTCCTGAAAAGCTCCAATGCCAGGGAATGAGGTTCATTTTGAGTTTTATTTGTGTGTGTGTGTGTGTGTGTGTGTGTGTGTGTGTGTGTGTGTGTTTGTGTGTGTGTGTGTGTGTGTGTGTTCACAAGGCACAGCCCACTCCTCTCCCTGCCACGGCCATGTGCAGCTACATCCTGTGGTGAGGCAACTGCTCTCTGTCATAAACTCATGAAGAAATAACAGCATCTTACTTTTAGTGATAATTGGAGAAGGCAGAGAACAACCTTTCCCTATACTACACCATGCCTGGGAGAATTCACTGCTTTAGACAAAACACTTCTGCTTTCTAAATTCTAGACAGTCATATCCAAATGGTAGATTCTACCAGTTATCAATATTTATCATTTTTAACCATTTGGTTTGTTCTTGTTTGTTTGTTTTTGAACTATTGGGCTCAATGTTATGAAACACCCTATTGGAAAATTGTCACCAACATATACAGTCTCTATTTTTCTACGTTAACAGCGAATACCACACTGCAACAAATATTTCTTATCCTCACCTTCATCCTCACCGCAAATGTTCTCCCACCCACTGAACCCACACCAAATGGAGTGAGATCTAGCTCTGGCTGGTTCCAACACAAAAGGAATCCTCGATACTAGCAAGTCAAGTGTGCAACAAGCCTTGATAATGCTTCTGCGTTCTTCCTTAGAGGTGAGCTGCTGACTACAGCAGAGGGCTACAGAATACAGGGCCAGTCAAACCCTTCCGATGGCTGAATGACTTTTTAAATGGCAGTTTCACTAACGTTAACCCTAACTAAACATATTCCCCACTTTCCACACTAAGAGATCCAGCTCATCCATCAGGCTTTGAGCAGAGTTCAGCATCGCCACCCTCTCAGGCAGGTGTCTTAGTGCAAGTACCTCATCTGCTGTAGCAAATATATTTGAGGCTTCAAACAAATGGGAAAGATGCTATTGGCTGCCCCTCTGTTCTATGCAATGGTTCTTTCTCTCACAGGACAGCCCCATCCAGACACTGCAGGACTTAGAACATCGTCAGGACATAGAAAGGGGGACGGACAATATGCTGCTCTCCTCTGCTCACAATCCGCAGAAAGGAAGGAAGCATTCGCTCTCTTACCTTTGGGTCCTTGGGCCTCATCATCACTGTCCGAGCTGTCATTACTCACAATGTGCTTTGCTGTAATATTTTCTGTGGAAAGAAGAAAAAAAAAAGACCATTGAGACACCTCAGGGATCAAAACTCAGAACTAAATTTACTGGGCAGACAAGGGAGTGATAGTATATGCCTTTAATTCTAGCATGCAGGAGGTGGAGGCAGGCAGATCTCCGTGAGTTCAAGGCCAGCCTAGTTGACAAAGCCAACAAGGGCTATGTGGTAACCCTAGATCTGATTCTTTTTATTAAAAAGTAATCTGAATGAAACTTCAGGAGAAGGACTACTGTGTCCACTTGGAACTTTAACATCATCATCATCATCATCATCATTACTATTATTATAAATGGAGACAACAGATTTGCTAATTCTTAAGCTCTTATCACTGGGTAACAAAACATCCTATCAAATGAAATAAATTACTGTAAATTTATCAATTCTTAATTTTAAGGAAAGGGTTCATCTTAACTTTAATAGCTGCTTGATTACATCTTTAAGTAGTGCTTGTAAAGCATAAGGAACAAAACCCAAACACACAAATGATCTACAATACAGTCTCCAGAACACGAACAAAGTGCACTCACTTTAACCTCTGATTTTGGCCAACATTGAGAACCATCTGTTGATCTGCATTATGTGAAGAATTTGTGTTTTGAAGCATACAAAGACCAGCTGTGAAAAACCAAGAAACACTATATACATCCCTAATAAAAAGATGGTAGTAAAAGCTGATGTAATGACTAGCCATCCATTCCCAGGAGAATGGATTCCCTAATTAGTGGAATCTGGCAATTATTCTTGTGATCCATTTGCAGAAAAATCAGACTTCCTGCAAGCTCAAATGAACTATTCTCCATAGTAGCTTTTTCTTCCTCTTTAGTAGCAAATAGAAGAGTATTGTTCTTACGCAATTTCAAGACACTAGTCCCAAATCTAGCAACTTCATTCACAGAACCATTTGGGAGACTGTAGGCTCAGAAAACAGGGGGGTGGGGGAATGGCAGGTGGCTTTCTATCCTTCTCTCCACAGCTTTGTTAAAGGCATCTAGACAGGTGCATGGATGAGTGCATCGTAGAAAGGCTAGCAACTTCCTGAAAGCTTAAATTGTATCTTTACTGGCATTAGTTATAAATACAAGATTCAACAAAATAAAATACTTAAGAGCTAATGCAATTGTTCCTTTCATATTCTAACTGTGACTGCAGTAATTCTGTTACATAGTAGAAGGGGGTAGTGAGAAAAGATGCATCCAGGAAGTCATAGAGTTTACTACTGTATATTCTTTTCTTTCCTTAAACATTTGTCCGGTACTTTGGCTATATTTGGTATGTTAATTTAAGAAAATTGCATTGCCTTCTTTGTTAGGATACTTTCAGGGCATGAACAATTGAATCTGAACCCACATTTTATTATCTTTACAGAGCTCTTCGTTAGAGGCAAACTTATACACATAGAGAACTCTTTGAGAAAGTGAATGATTTCATTTAAAGTTATTTAATTGGGGGTCCAATTTACCTGAAAGTCTTTGTTAAGGTAAGAAAGTAAAAGAACAAATGAACAAACCCCTTCGGGGTGTCCCTTCAAAAGGGGGCACCTCCACTCAGCCAAAGGATGAAGTAGTCGGCGGAAGTCCTGAGTCCCCTCAACCAACTCTTCAGTTTCGTTTCTGGAAGCCTTACATAATCTGCGATAACATGCCCCCTGCTGACCAGTGGAGCCCAAGTACACACTACCCACTGCCCTCCGTCTGACACGGAGCAGGCAGCGGCCAGACTGCTGGCCCCACGGGGACTTCTCCAAGGAGATTTCTCAGCATTATGAGCTGTAAACATCTTCCTCTTCCTTGGCCTGTAGCCATTGTCTCGCCCACCTTCTGATGTGTAATTTCAGCCCTATTCTCTTCCTGCCTTAGTAGGGGAAAAAAAAATAATTAACCTGAGTTATCAGGATTATTCAGCCGAGAAGGAACACAGGAAGCAGGCCACCCAGCGTGGGCTTCCTCTCTGCCTTCCTTTCTCTTTTTAAAAAAAAACCTTCACGTAATTCAGAAAAGACAGTGATTCAGAAAACAGAGTGACTTCCACAAAACTAAAGCTCAACGGGACATCCACCCAGACTGCTCTTATTAAAATAAGCCAAGAAGGATTATCATATCCTTGTACTTTAGCCCGGGCTAATCCAGATCTTTCTTTCTATGAAGTCCGCATAAGGTTCAATCTTATGATCTTTCATGCTGTCTGGGTAACCCCTATGTGTTGCTGCTGTTGGTATAGTGTTGGGGATCAAACCCAGAACCCTATACATGCTAAGCAAATACTCTACCGCTGAGGCTGCCTCCTGGCCCCTCGTCTTTATGCAGTTTGACTACAGTTTAACCACGAAGAAATTGCAACTCTGTGTTAAAGATCACCTCAGGCTCCAGACAGCACCCTCTCTGCCCTCCCTTACTTGAGCGATGCTTGGATGACAGCAGGTACTACAAGCAATGAGTGCTCTTTCTGTTTATTTTAATGTTCGCCTGGAAACAATCAGTCCTAATGAAATAATAAAGTGACTTTTCTAATACTTACTTAAGAATGACACGAATGAACAAGCCATATGCTTAAAGAGAAGATTAACGAATCCATGCACACTACATGTAACTATCAGCTACTGGAATAAAAATGTCTCAGGAGGAACAGTACGACTTGGCATGGACATACCATGTTACAATTCAGATTCTCTTCTGCATATAAAGCTTCATTACATCGAACTGTCATTGCCCATATCCAAAAGCCACATATTACCAAAAAAAAAAAAAAAAAAAAAAAAAAAGCACAGGAAAATTTTCACACATTCTTAAAATGAATTCACTATTTTTTTTTTTAATTACTGTTCTTATTCTGTGTTCCCCAAACAGACCTGTGATATTTCATGGACAGAAAAAAAAAAAAAAAAAAAAAGTAGGTAATTGACTGGTATCCTTGATCGCTGACACACTGGCACAAAATTCATTCGTTCATTCATCCATTATTTTTCATTGGTTGGTTCGTTTCTGAGACAGGATTTCATGCATCCCAAGGATGAATTTCTCATCCTTCTGCTCACATCTCCTGATTACTAGGATTACAAACTTGTGCTACAATGTCTGGTTTATGTTCCTGGGGATCAAATGCAGGGCTTTGCAGGCTAGGAAGCAGTCTATCAATGGGACCACATCTACAGGCCAAAACTTCCTGAGCGTTCTATGGGTCTCTTCCCACAGTCCTTCAAAACACAGCCTTCAGGCAAGTCATGAATGCATGTTCTGCTCTTTTTTAAATCACATGTATCCTTTCAGGGCAACATACACCCCTATAGCACTATTTTAATAATGAATATAAACCACTCAAAAGCTTTTCTATTTTTTAAAGATTTAAAATACTTGTTTTAAAATTATTATTGGATGAGTTACATTTAAAGAAAACTATTAGTTTTAGCTTATAAGACTTGGCTTAATTTTATCTGCTTTTTCTTTTCTTCCAGTGTGAATTATAATAGGCTAACAAGTGTCTAGGAAGTAGGCACTATGTAAAAAAGTTAGGGGTGAATTCATCCTTCGTGCTCTGTGCTCATGTATTTATAAGCCTAGTCTTTGAAAGGCTACCTGTATTATCCTAAAAAGGAGCACTCTCAAAAAAACAATAGTACGTCTAGAAATATAAAAAGGAAAAGAATAGAAGATGCTCTTGCCCAAGCTGCTGTTAGGAACAGTAAGTGGTTTTTGTAAATTTCACAACTGCAATACCATAGCAGGACTTAAATAATGTGGATATGACTTTTAGAAAACACTCAGATTGTTTCAACAAAGTTACTGATAACTTGAGAATTTAAATCCTTATGAAGATTTAATGTTCTCCGTGTGTGTGTGTGTGTGTGTGTGTGTTGTTGTTGTTGTTGTTTATCACTGTAGTTGATTATCAGTGTAGCTTTTCATCAATCCAAGGCTTTTACAATACCTAATTCCTCCTCCATTGTAGAGTCTTTATTTTGTGAACCAGGAACTCCCAAGACTCTGTTGAACAGTATAGAAAAAGCACTGCCCCAGACACCTAAAATAAAGAAGAAACAGAGAATTACTTAAAATGTATCCAGGTGTGTGTGTGTGTGAGAGAGAGGGGGGGGGGGAGGAGAATATTAGAGTTTTTGATCACTCACCCATTAAGAAATGCAAGGGATTTTCTTCGTATTTTTTTACAACTGTTCCCATAAAAAACTTGCTTCCAAACAGGTCAGGGGCCATAAAAGTACCATATTTTGCCATGCCAATCTCATATGGACTAAATTCAACCCAATCTAAAAGTATTTTAAAACAAGACAATTAATAGAAAAGCAACATAGAGACACGTATTAATAATGACTTAACAGCACCATGATTCTCCTCACTCATTTAAGCTAGTGAATAAAAAACATTAACCTATGCCTACTACATATATGTCACAGTGTAATGGTTGAGAAAGAAAAACAGATGAAAAAGACAATATAAAAATTGTTAAACTTTTATAAACTACAAAAAAAATGTCAATTCTAAGTGGCACAAAACAAATATCCTTTCCTATCTAAAAATTCATACATCTTTTGCATTGTCCATCTTAACTTTAAGACTCTAAAACTGGAAAATTCTACTCAGAAATAAAAATTCATTCAGGGAACAAAAAAAATCAAAGCTTTAATAAAATGGTGAAGAATTTTCTGTACCTTTACTTAACATTTTTTTCTGTTAATCATTTATTCTAAAGGCCCAACCATAATGCAAAAGATATGATTCTGATTTCTTAGCAATGCCTCAAGATAGGAGCCATAAGGTACGATGCACAAGAGCAGTTCTGGAGCCAGACAATCTGGGAACTGTCCCTACGCTGTGGCTCACTAACTGTGCTCATAACCTGAATGCATCACCTATCTTCCCAAGTCTTAATTCCCTTATCTTAACATGAATAACATCAGTAGGTAGTTCATAAGACTAAGGCCGCAGTGAATTAAGAAATGTAAGAAGTACAGTGGAAGCCATGACACGTTTTAATAGCTCATTTATTAGTAGCCACTGCAATGTTTGTGTTCTGCTCATGGCATCCCCATGTCTAATACTGATCTACATTTTTTTAATCCAAAAAGAATGTCTTGGACTGCCTCTTGCTTTCCATACTTACCAGTCCTTTTGGCTTCCTTTTTGTAGAACTGTTCAAAGCACCATTCTTACTTTAACATGTTTTATGACTGTCTCCCTTGACATAATAGATCATGTCTGAAAACTCAAGTGCTATATGGTTTAATCATCAGACATGTTCAGCTATTGAATCATCACCACACTACACAGAGTGCTATACTCTCTCCCTGGATCACCACAATGAGTTCCTAAAATCTCTCAACCCTTGCCTTTCCCTTTGTGTCCCCTTCCCAATTCCCACCTACTAGGATCAAAATAAACTTAGGGAAACAGAAATCTCAGATCACCAATGTCAACTGAAAGCCTTCTAATGCCATCTCCCCCCACTGTGAATTAAAGGCAGCCTGCTTTCCATCTGCCCACTTCCAACAGTCTTCCATCAATCTTTCTATTACACATCACTGTATTCCACCCTAAGCACAAAAACCCTCTTGCTCTTCCTCTGAATCCACGGCCACTTCCACAGGGGTCTCTGTTTGTTCCCTCCTGCAATTACATGGCTTCTCTTAACCTTTACTTTGAGGTACTTGTTAGGAATTCTCTATAAAGCCCCAATATCATGTACTCTCATCTCAACTCCCAATCTTCTCCCATCCTTATTTTGCTCGATTTATTGTGTTTCTCAAATAATATGCCCCAAATATATCATTCAGCAATCAAAGTGCAAATGATTACAAAATCCACAAGCCTCTCTGTGATCGTTTTGTGGTAAAACTTGATCTGAACTCAATGTGGGGGAAGGGTATTCTTCCTACCTTAGTTACCCCAGTCAATTGAGCATGGAGACACCTCCTAGTGGAGAAATACCAGGCTGTCTGATTGTAAGACTCCACAGGAATCCTGAACTATATTAATTATGAGCACAATTTTAACTTTCAAGAATTTAAACGTCCAAGAAGGATGCTGTCTTCATTTCAGAAAACGGACTGTGCTTCACATGTCTGTTTACTCAAGGGAGGAGAACACTCGTCTTTAAAAAAAAAAAGGAAGTTGTAAAATCATAATTGCGATGAGATAGCACAGTTTGTTCAAATCCAAGTTGAATGGCACCTCTGTGGATGCTCTGTCTGAAAGCGGCCTGTTTTAGACTGAGCAATGTGGCATAGCATGAAGCAGAGGCCCACCAGGAAACACCGGTGTCACTGCTTTAACTTCTAACACCATCTCGAGACCTAAAATGAAATCCCTCTCCCCTGTCATTTTGATTGATCCCTCCTTAATTGCTGCTGTTGGCTTATACACTGCGATGACAGACATTTTTCAAATGCTCAGATCTACCCTCCACTCCTTGCTGAAGGCTACCTCTTGTTATTCAGCTCCAAGCCGCCAGCTGTTGACTCACACACTTCAATTTCAGCCTCTCTCCTGCATCCTCATCTGCTCATTCCCCACTTCCTGCTCAGCACTACACTCAGATGCTCCATCAACACCTCCCACTAGCCTTGTTATTTTGGGAAACTATACTACCATAGCCCAGATAACTGTTCTATTCATTGACTGATCCATTCATTGCTAAAAACTCTGCTTGTCTCCATGAAATATGTCATCAGAATAAACGAGCCTTGAGCATCTACTAACTTGTTTCCTCCTTGAATAGTGATGCCCTGGTCTCAGGATCTCATCACACTGATTCAGGTTGAGCTTAGTAGGAAATTGCATTGCCCACTTCTTGCATCTTTCGTTTCCAGCTACCAAAGGCCTTTTAAAAAAACTTTTAAGATTTTTTTTAATTTTATGTATATGAATGTTCTGCCTACATGTATGTACATGCACCTCATGGATGCTTGGTGCCTGTGAAAGTCAGAAAGAGCAGGGTCCTCTGGATCTGGAAGTAAGGATGGTTATTAGCCACCATGTGGATACTGGGAACCCAATCCAGGTCTTCTGCAAGAACATAACATGTTCCTAACTGCCGAGCCATCTCTCCAGGCCGTCACCAAAGGACTTTTGCAAAAAGTCTAATTTAATTGTCCAGCCCCAAAGCAATAACTATTTTCCATTATCATAAAAATAAGTAAAGACAGCTGGAGACCAAACTGTTCCTAATGCAGCACTACGCCTTTCTCACAGACACTTGGCCTACACGAGCAAGTGTGTAAGTCCTGGGCCCCTCAATGGGAGCTCAAGACTTTCAGTGACTGCCCAGAACAGACCTCTGGCTCTTTGCTAAATATTTCCATGTTGCTCCTATTCAAAGATGACTTCTCCTCCAAGTCCATTTGAATCCTACTGTAATCACTCCTGTAAAGTATTTTCATGACTATACTAAATCTATATGATATTAGCCTATGTCATATCTATATACTTCTGTCAATAATTATATTTAAGACGTATATTATTAGTTTGTCTAGATTTTAGTTTTGTGTCTTCAGTGAAATTAAACTTCAGAAGAAAGGCAGTGAGTTTCAGAACTAAGGTTTTGGTCATAAAAGTTAGCATAAAACAAAGCATGGTGGCATACATCTGTAATCCCAACAACTTGGGAATTTAAGGCAGGTAACAAGAGATGCAGAGCAAGATCTTGTCTCAAAATTGATGATGCCTAGTCCATAACCATAAGTCATGCCCAGCACATGTAATTTACTCACCCCTGAAAAATCTTAAATGTAGTTTTAAATCTTCTTAGCAATGTAACAGAGTGGAGGAGTCAGAACATTTAATGGTTTAAACACTAATATTCATTTGTTGAAAGCTTTCCAAGAGAAAATCAACTAAAGCTATTCCAAGAGGGAAGAAAAACATTCTCTGGTATTTATGAAGCAGAGATGATAAAAACTTCTGTTAGGTGATTGGGGTTATTTTTGGGTTTTTTGTTTGTTTGTTTGTTTGTTTGTTTGGGGTTTTAGTTTGGTTTGTTTGTTTGTTTGCATTCTAGAATATAATTCACTGATTATTTCAGCCTTTCTGCTCTGTAAAAAGGTATTTTTCAAGCAATAAAGTAAAGGCATGTTTTCGCCTTTCCTTTTTTTCTTTTTCTTTCTTTTCAAATTACTCAAGGAAAACTACTTGAGCAGTCACGACACACAACTCACAATGTCTTATCTGGATACAAGATTCCCACAGCTAATGGAAGACAAAACTTGGCCCTCCCTATCACGGAGGCTTAACAGTGAAGGCTGATAGTGCAGCATCTCAGAGCCTCAGACTTTCAGATCAGACTCACTCGGACTCGAGATCTACAGCTGAAGAGGCTATTAGCCTCCTGATCTTTTTTATTAGTTAATTTTTAATTTTAGTTAATTTTGCCCATGGCTGTTAACTAAAAACTCAAAGAAACTAGTTCCCACTGTGAAAAAGGACACAGTAATTGTAGCAAAATAATAGAATATGGCTTCTACAGCTGTCAGTTTTATGCATAAATCAGGAAGTGTTGATGTAATTTTCTCCATATGTTAAAGGTAATAGAGAGCAATATCTAAAACAGCGAGGAAAATACGTTTCAGAAAGACCCAATGACCTGCCAGAGAGATTTCAGCATACAAGCCAAGGCTTACAAACTACACTCTCATGCTCTTCTGAGTTAATCTCAATGCTTGCAGGGTAAAATATGATTTCTCTAGATATTGTGAGATCTGAGTAGAATGTGAGGGCTAAGATATCAAAGCCAGTCCCCAAAATTTCAAGTCTCCCTAAAAGAATAGCTACAGAAGAGGGCACAATTTCATCACATCACTCATTTCTCTTATGTATTAAAGTCTCAAGTCTCCAGTATGAACTACACCCTGGTCAATGCTACGGTCCTCATTGCTGTTAGGCGTACATGGTTACTCCTGACACATCCCTCCTTCCCACCCTTGACAGCCCAGTAATTAAATTCAGCTTTATATAAAAAATCCTATTCATCTTTGACATCTTGAAGACTGATTTTTCTTATGCAACTTTCATAGAACAGTCTAATTTGTTTTTAAAAAAAAACATGCAAGAAATGTAATTCTGGCTTGCCACTGATTGAAGTATTTCCTATATTTTATCACATGCATTTGTCAGAACACTATTAAAAGATGAAGGGATGTAGGCTCCAAGAAGTTAATGGCAGGGTACCCAAAGACAGCTGTAGTTTTTCTCCACTTCTTTAATGCTTACTATAAGTTTTCCAAACAAATGGCAAGGTCGTGCAGATAGGAACAGTATGCTGTATCGAGGGAGAAGGATAACCCAGAGAACCTGACAAATCTGCCTCCAACAAGGTCAGAGAAACCATATGACGTTATTAAAAGGACAGAACGTTTACAAGGCCAGTTCTCAGTTCTGCTGTGGACTGGGCCCATGCCAACTGCACAGATCATGCCACGGTCCTGAGATTTTCACCTGCTCTACTGCGAAGCAAAGTTAAAAACACTTACCTCCCCCTAAGAGCTACCCAAAGTGAATTAAAATAATAAATGCTTTTGGGAAACCATAAACACAATAAACATTTTAATTCATATCACTATTAATATATGTACACTAGTGAGCAAATCACTTTTTGCAAACTTTGAAGGGTTGTTGTGTGAGGGTATTGAGCCAAGAAAAAGAAAGGACTGAAATGCCAGAGGGATGACGGGTTCACGTCTGCTGATCCATGGTGGCTTTTTAAAGAGCAGATATGAATGAAGTGGCTGAGTTTTGTGTCCCTAAAACCAGTCGACTGACAACCCTGCGTTGTGCATGACCACTTCTCAGGCTCCACAGAAGTATGATGTACCTTCATAGCACCCGAGAACCGAAGTCATAAAAGAACCAAGTAGAACTTCATTTATTAGAAATAAGGCCTTCTGTCTTTCAGCCACAAGTATAAACATGGCTTTACAACACGAGGCATCACATGGTCAGCACGCATCAGAAAAGGGACCACTGGGTGACTGACTGCTTTCAGCATTTGCTTTCCATTTCCTTGATTTAACTGATTAAGCATCGGGTATAGTTTTGTGAAATATCCTTTTGAACCAGAAAAATATGTAGCTTAATATATTTTTTTACATTTTCAAACGTATTATAATTAGCAACTGAAATTTCCTATGACTTTTTAATTTTTTTTTAGTAAGGAAAACCATTAGAAATACCCATTTCAAGGAACGGTCTGATAAGTGGGGCATACCAGCAAACATGAGCTCCGACACATCAGGTTTGACATGAAGACAGGTGAAGAGAGGCAGGGGACACCGGGCTGCTGTGACTTTTTCCTGCAAACTGCTCAAAGTCGTGTTCATTCTCTGTCCACACACACACACACAAAGAAGGAAACGGCATTAAATACACAGACACAGACAAAAGCTAAACTGAAGTAATACGCATAAGCAAATCATTTGAATTTTTATAATAAAATCAAGTCCTATTATTTCTGGAAATCTGTGGTCTGGATTAGACAATTAAAAATAAAGCTCTGCAGCAGGGGGCAGAGTGAGGGAAGTCTGTATTCTAAAAAAAAATCAAACCTCTGTGGACTGTGTCAATATTTGAAGCAGAGGAAGATTTGGCAGCTATGGTGCTGGGAACTAAGTCTCAGCTGGAGTCCCTGGCACAGGCTGTCCAGTGTCCCCTGCTTTGTCTTCAGATGACATGTCACGCTGTGGTGATACATCAAGTACACTTGTTTCCTGTGATCCATTTTCTTTTCTGACTCTTATCAGGCAAAGAATATTCTTCTACCACTTTTATTTATTATTTTTGAATATGCATATGTATGCATGTCTATGTGTGGACATGTGAATCTGGGTGCTGGTGTTCATGGAGGTACTGGATGCTCCTGGAGCTGGAATTAGAGGCAGCTGTAAGCTGCCAGAAGTAGGAATTGAACTCAGGTCCTCCACAAGGGTAGTGCATGCTCTGATCTGCTGAGATCCAGAGAGAAAAATCTCCTCCTTTTCTACTTTTAATAGTACTTGTATTCACCATCTCACCTGAAGAGATGATCATTCATGGGTGGAATGGGCAGTGAAAATTTGACTTTTCAAAAGGACACTATAAAGTTTCCCACCCATTCCCACCCCTCCATGTCCTCAACCCCCAAACCCCCAACCCCCCTCACCCACCCCCACCCCAGTGTCAAACTGACAATAGTATGAATGAGCTGATGAGCACTGGTTTAAAGTGAAGGATCGTAGCGTCTGGCAGTGAGGATGTGTTGAGCAGAGTAGATTGTACACAATGTCTTGCACCTGCTTCAGTGTCAGACACCATAGTTAATCTCCGCTGCCTACTGCAGTTCAAAGGGTGGCAGTTTGGACCATGGCTTACGTTTTGAATTAGTGTTTCTCCTATTAGCATCCCAAAGATATCAGTGAAGGTGACAGGCTGGCCAGAACTTTTCTTCTTCCATAAAGACTCAATGTATCTTTTAATTTTTTGTGGTGTGAGAAGTAAGAGAGGGTTGTGGCTAACATTTTTCATTAGCTCCTCATTAATCTCCTCTGGACCTTTCTCTGGAAAATCAGGGTGCGAATACAAGGTTGACATGTACCTGTAAGTAAATCAACACATCATTAGTAAAGATAAAAGGCATTCCATAGAAGGTCTCCAAAGGCAGGAGGCTCTCTCCACCACCTGATAAAGAACGGTGGATATATTTGGCTAACTTCTCCATCTGGCTAAAGGTATTAATTTATCTAAGAAACAAATATGTAAGCAGAATTGACCTGGTGTATGATAAAAAGCAATTTAGGGGGGAAATGAATCTGGAAGAGGAACAGAGAGTTCTCAGAGCTGTCAGAAAAGGATGACCAGACCTGCTATCCTAATCTGCCAGGAATGATTTTTCTTATCATGCTTACTGGGCACAGATGACAACACTTTTGAGTCATGTGTAAACTGACCTTTCTGGATGTAAAAGCAGTCAGAAACCAGATAATCTCATTTTCTGTGATGATGATCTACACGGACAAACTGTGCTGTCTGCTACTGTGGGTGCACGGCGTTCATGACGAATGCTTTTCTTTCTTTACCCCTCCCCTCTCTTTTTTAAAATCGTACATTGGCCAACTAGTTAAAATCCAAAACTGTGCCCAAGGTAAAACTCTGAATTCTTAAAGATATCAACCTAAGTCAAACACCCTAGAGAAGAATAAGGCCTTTCTGACAGAAGAAGCCTGTTGGCCGGCAGGTATTTGGCCATTTAAAAAGATAAGAAAGCTCACCATGAGCCTTAATGTATTAACCAGATTTAACCAGATAAGAATCATTCTGTAACTGGCCTCCCTACTACAAACCCAAATCTCTACTCCTGTAGATCTCATGTGGAGGGGAGGGGTTGTTGTTGTTGTTGTTGGTTTGGTTTTTTTGTTTTGTTTTGGTTTTGGGGGGGGGCTTTCAAGACAGGGTTCCTTTGTGTAGCCTTGGCTGTTTTGGACTCATTCTGTAAACCAGGCTGGCCTCGATCTCACAGAGATCTGTCTGCCTCTGCTTCCCTGAGTGCTGGGATCACAGGTGTGCACCATGGCACCTATCGAGATTATTTACTTATCTATCTCCATTGATAAATTCTGACCTGCTTATGGAAAATTAAACTTTTATTATTACCATTTTCAGGTTCAATGGATTAACCTGACATAAACAACCGCTTAATGCATGGACAGAACATACTGTATTGAAAGATACTCCACCACCCCACCCACTGAAATCCATAAAATAGTTCATGTTTTCATCTCTATGCCTACCATAGTGGCTGCTTATCTTTTCTTTAGGAAGAGGGGTCTACCTCTTACTGAGACCTACTTTGCTTTGGGCACTAGTCTTGGTTAAACGCTCCTAGCTCTTGCCTTAAAGAGTCACATGGCTTGCAAATATTCTGTTTTTTTTAAATGAGGAAAGAAATGGCTGATAAAGTCAGTAAGATGCCCATATAATCAATTAATAGCAAAGAATTAGAATTTAAAAGATACCCTATCTTCTGGTACACTCTATTATTTTTTCATTGATTTGTTCTTGTTTGCTTGCTTTATTTTGTTTTTCAGGGTCTCTCTGGTATGTAGCTCTGGCTGTCTTAGAACTCACTAGGCAAACTAGACTACCCTCAAACTCAGAGATCCACCTGCTTCTGCTTCCTAAATGTTGGGGTTAAAGGTATACATTATCACATCTGGTTTGCTCTGTTTTTTAAGACATGGTCTGACTATGTAGCCTAGACTAGCCTTGAACTGCTAATAAAACAGCCAAAGCCTCCAAAGTGTAGGCTTCATCATCTTTAAAAAATACTTTACAAGCTTTTAGTCCTCACTGAACAAATTTTTCTCACTTCATAATAAACTAGAATGTCCTTTGGCATTCAGAGTTTCTTATAGACAAGTTGAAAAAAATAATAGATTAAAAAATAAGTTAATGAATGGAGAATGAACGATCACAAACAACATATGTTCAACAAGAAAGGAAACTACTTAAATGTGTTGATCATACCAACTGAATTTGTAACTCTCCCCAACCCTTGGTACAGATAAGTTATCAAAAGCTTACCCTGAACTCTGGTTAGTACAATCATCAAATAATTATAAAAGCACAGCATAGAGTACTTGAAAGATACCGTCTCCATCTTCTTGCATAATTATCCAAAAATCTACATCATGATTCACACATATCAACATGAGCCAATTTGTTGGACCTTGTTATGCTTTAATAAACACATATGTAGCTATAGTGGTTTATATTTAAGGACATCATAATATTTGAAAATAAAACATTCTTTTAAGACTCAAAGGTGCTCAGTCCTGAAAATATCCAGAATATAGCTCATTCTCTATGAGAGTTTTAAAAAGAAATTCTTTGTTTTATTACCAAGAATAGTTGAGGATTTAGCTCAGGAATAGAACACTTGCCTAGCAATCACCAACACCAAACCAAACCAAACCCAAAATCAGCACAAATTACTAAGAATAATTCTACTTCCATACAGATGCTGCACCTTATTAAAATGTATATTATTTAACCTCACATAGATTGCATGCTTTTGAATTCTAGAAAGCTTCACTCTAAAGTTGTGTCATGTGCCCACAAAGACTACACATTATAGAATCCATTTTCTTACTTCAAACTACATTTCTCCTTCCTTTCATTCATATATTTAATGTATCCAATTTCATCTGTTTTATAACAATGAACATTAAGTCTTTTCCTGAGTGACACAGGATAAATGTGAGCAAGGCAAGCAAAGCTTCACAGCAGAGATCAGTTGAGTCACAAAATAATTTTTTAAGCCAAGTGAAAGGGATTTGATGTGGTCATTATGTCACTGGAAATTGTCATTCCTTACTGTGCACAGACATATATAGTTATCCAAATTCTACTTACACTGCAGAACAACTTTTTCATCTATACTTAGCTGCACTTTGAATGAATCAATATGAAGTACAGCAAGTAACCCAAATCCAATCACCTCCTCCCTGTACTTCTCCCAGCATTAATCTATCCCTCCCGTGAGGTAAGAGACCTCTTTCCTTAGTGGTTAAAGGTTGATTAAAATCTCAGGCTGTGTCCATGTCAGAGAAAGACCTTTGCAAGAGAAAATGATGCAGACAAATGTGAGCCCAAGGCTGTTTTGGATCATATGGAGAATGGCTACCTCTGTCCTCTACCTTCCAGCAGATGGAGGAAAGTCCTTCGATTTCATTCTACCTCTACTTTTCATTTTTCTCAGGAAGCACTTGGCTTGGGAATTTATGCTCCGGATTAAAAGACAAAACACAGAAACCTAGAATAGTTTGTTGGCACCAAGTTAATGGCCTTTATTATTCATCCCTTATGAACTCACATTCCTTAGAATTCACCGGAGTGAGTTAGACATCCTTCCCATGATATCATTGTGTCTACTTGGATTTGAATTTTGGCTTTAGTGGTAACCAAGATAGAAGAATAGGCAAGTAGTTTTCCTATGCAGTTCTTTAAGATTAAATGGCTTTCTTTGTCTCCTTGGTTTGACCCAGAATAAAACATAACTAGATTTCTGCCTATAAAAATATCTGAAGTTCCCACATATCACTCCAAATTATAATTCCACAGTAAAGTCTTAATTTTGACCCTAATTATGCCAATCAAGTTTCTAAAGAGTCTCTTTGGCAGAACTTCTACAAATCAATGAATGAAACTTTCTTATATTTATTTATGTAGGAATATATAAGTATTTACTAATAATTTTTAACTTATTTATACAAAATACCTCATTGCTTCCATATAAATGCATTTAAGTATAAATTTTTCTTTTCATTTGTTTGGGTTTTTTGGTCTTTGTTTTTGTTGTTGTTGTTCTTGTTTGCTTGCTTAGGTTTTTGTTTTGTTTTGTTTTTATTTGTTTGTTTGTTTTGAGATATGCTTTCTTTGTGTAGCCTTGGATGTCCTGGAACTCACTCTGTAGACAAGGCTGGCCTGGAACTCAGAGATCCGCCAGCATCTGCCTTCCTGAGTGCTGAGGTTAAAGGTATGTCCTACCACCACCACACTTAAGTATAAAATCTTCAATGGCGTGCCATCCAGAGGGGAAAAACTACAATGCAATCCTTGTCTTCAAATCCTATAGCCCACAGTGCACATTTCAAAGTATTAGTGCCCAGGCCATTGAACTTGAATAACAGTCCTTAGGTGCATACATTTAGAATTTCTATACTCAAAAAAAATGTGCCAACATAATTCTCCTTCTCAACCAAGATTCTGTATAATGTGAGAAGACCCTCCACCTTGTTCTAAGAATCATCTATGCTAGTGAACATTTTTATTCTCAACTTTTATGTCAGACAATGTAAGAAGGAACTCTGTTTTTGCTGTCTATAAACATGGACATAATTTGATTTTTCTTCAAAGGGTAATCCTATACAAACATGGGGATTAAGATTGTGTGGCCCCTTCCAGTGCTACAAGACGACAGCTTTATCTATGGATGAGAGCTTTGTTAAACGCCTAGGCTAGAAAACACACAATTATCATCTTGGTTCTCCTTGCTTACTCATGCCAAGTCTCCTAGGTTTATGTTTAATGAGTCACAGGAATCATCCAAAAATAACTTTAGAAGTAATTACTGTAAAGGTAGCTACAGTTAAAAGAGAACCTTTGCCCAACCTGAAATTGTATTTTGTGATCACAGAAAACTGTCTGGGAGGTCCAGGGCTACTCCACATTCCCTGGTGCTATCTCACTTCTGCCAAATTCTGGTCATGCCTCTGTAGAACATGAAGCATTACCGAACACTGAAGTGTAATTTGTTTTTCCAAGTCTCTCTGAATTCCTTCCTCTGAACGTTCTCCTTCCTTGCCTATCTTTCCCAAAGACAAATCACCAACATGAATCACCCTCAACCCTTCTTGTGTCTCGGGAAATGCCTTCTCTTCACAGTCCACTGCCCCCTGTGTGTGTGCTCTACCCTGAAATCTATCTCTGCCTAAATCTTTCCTGTCTGTGACCCATGACCTTTTATTTTCTTCTCTTTATCCTCTTCTCTTCTCTTCTCTTCTCTTCTCTTCTCTTCTCTTCTCTTCTCTTCTCTTCCCTGTGCTGTTCCCTGCACCTCAGACAGCTACCTAAATACCCAAGTCTCTTACTTGAAAAATAAAACAAGGGAGCTCTATAGTCTCTTCAAACGATGACTGCTCATGTCCCCACCTATCTGACACATTTTTTTTCAGGTTTCACATTGCCACATTTGAACTTCTCCTTTGATTCATGTAGCTTCATGATTAAAATAAATTTAATTAACTTAATTAAATGATTCCTAATGAAAACCACAAACATTTTCCAAACTCAGGCTAAGCTGTTTCTCAGAGCTTCCACCATCCCTGCTCTTTGGGACTCATCTTTCACCTGATTCTCCCCTCCCAGGCTTCCTTGCTTCCTCTGTAAGGGTGTTTTCTTCCTCTTTTCTTTGTCACAGGTTGGTGTTCTCAGGATTCTGTGAATTTAACTATTGGCTTGTACAATCACTACAGCTTGTTATACGGATATTAACATGACTAGAGCGATGTCATGGACTAGTATTAAGAAGGAGAAAAGGTGTGTAAGTAGATAATGGTGAGAGAAAAGATAGAGCAACCTGAGGATGAAGTAAAACCTAAAAGAAGGACAGTGTGTCTGATATGTCACAGCCCTTATCTCCTAACTCCACCAGAAGAAAACAAGGAGAGTATGTTCCAACTCATGTAAGCATGGAGTGGCCTGTGAGTGAACACGTATCACAAAGATCTAAAGACTGAGGGTCACTCATGAAAATGGAATAAAAATGATAAGGCTAATATTTAATGAAAAGGGTGTAGATATGACATCATGTCCATATAACAGTGTGTACACATTTACAAGTCTCTTACATTTTACAGGACTTGTGATCATGTAAGAAAGGAGACACTTGTCCATATCTATGACAAAGGCAATGACTACAGGTCTAATCCATGTCAAAAAATACACAGTTCTACCCCGTCAGTGCTCAAGCCCTAGACATCATTTATTGGATGCATTTCAGAAAATAGACTTCCTGCTGTAGTCAGTAAAGGACACCAAGGATCTAATAAATATCAAGTGAGGAAAACAAAACCATGCAGAGGCAAATAACAAAAGTATTAAGTAAGACATTGAATAAAAGGGTCCAAGTGTTTTTGCCATATTACTCACTAAACAGGCAGGTGCATGCTCTTTCCTTCAAGGGAAGAAATAATGATGGGCTACACCCTTCCTTCAGAGGACATAAATCAGGCTGAGGGTACAATGAAGGTGGCAGATGTGGCCCTGGGTTAGTGGTTATTTAAGCACAGAATCTGGTTCAAAATATTTAGGAAAAAAGTAAACAACTCTATATTATCTACATCAGAAACCATATAATATGTAAAAAGCAGCTGGATGGTTAAGCGGCTTAGAACATGGTATTAACCATATATATATATATATATATATATATATATATATATATATATATATATATGTATATATATATGTATATATATATATATATATGAAAATATTACAATTTAGTTCTAAAAATGTTAGAATATGGGCCTTACAACTGGTGCATCTAGTGATGAACAAGTCACCTGGCCTGTGAGTCGAATTCTTAGGCTAAAATAACATAACTTATATCCTCTTCATGGGAGGGAATGACAAAGACACTTTAAAAATGCTAAATATGTAAACTACAGTGGTATGACACATGAACTTCACAATGGCTGAGTAACCAAATCTGCCTTCTAAGTTAGAGGCAGATATATTATAATAAAGTAGTGGTCTCATTTGAAACATCTGACGACCATCTATTTTATCTTCACTTTGAGAGGATTGGTATTTGTGGGGAAGGTGACAAGACAGGGTTTCTCTGTGTAATCGCCCTGTCTGTCCTGGGAACTCATTCTGTAGACAAGGATGGCCTCAGACTCATAGATTTGACTGCCTCTGCTTCCGGAGCTCTGGGATTAAAGGTGTGGGCCACCACAGAGCAACTATTTATTTACTTTTCAATGTGCTGGTATGGGTTAGGCACACCAAAAAGTATGTATCATCCTTGTTTTCTAAAAACATTATCTAAGTATTATTCACAAAATGGTAAATCCATAGGACATAAATGTTCACCCGTGGATGTTACAGCTATCCATCTGGTTCAGGGGAGCTTAAACAGACTTACAGGATTAGTTTCAAATTTAGCTAGATAGGAACCAATGAAGCCTGTGCTGCCCAGAGCCATTTTCCCCTCTTCTGTAGTCTATAGCATCTTGCATTTTTTTTTCCTATTTGCCCTAAAGAGGAAAATGAATACTCCGTGAATCATAAAGACTTAGACATGTTTCTGGAAAACTCCAAATCAGCAAATTATAGGAAGATTAAATTAATTATGGGTGGAGTATGCTATTTGACTACTGTCATATTTATCTAAAATTATCTACAAGTAGGCTGTCCTTTTATTTTATGCCCTAACTACATTAGTCAAAACTGGCTTTAAAGAGTAAACCAATGGCTAAAGTCTTAACTAGATATATATGTTTATTGTGAGACATTCTTACACTGACTGTAACATCAGACTAAAACATTTCAGTAATTTGAAATTAAGGATAAATTTTGTAAATCACTCTTTGCTAATGTTTGAGTTAGATAAATTGTAAGCCTTTAGAAAAAGAAAATTGATTAAAAATGCATACTAACCATGTGGAGCCAGAAAGGCCAGCAATGTAGGTAGCACAGTCCAAAATCCCCGATTCATACAGTGCCTTCATCACACCAGAGAATCCCACCATGGCCCGGAAACCCCCACCTGAACCCAAAATGGCCACCACAGGAACCTGAAACAACACAAAGATTGGACAAACACCAATAACCACAAATTAATTTCTCTTCTGTTTCAAATCTAAAGTAAAACATATTTCACTTTAATATATTACTCACACGTTGGCACTATGTAATTTTCTTTTATATGTTTATTCATTTTACTTTGTGTATTTAATTTCTTAAAAGAAATGTTTTGTTTTAAAAACCAACAATCAAAGTCAATTGGAAAACAGATATTATTTTAACAGTAATTATAATAACAACCATCACGGCCACGCTCTGTGCTTGTTCAGCCCGTTGCAGCCTGTAGCTTGCTTTCTGGGCCATTGTTTCATTTGGTCTCTCAGATATTCTGTAAGATCTAGAAAGAACAGTGTTCCTGCTGTCAGTCTCCCGGCTGGTATTCTACAGTTGAGCACACAGCTTGCTTTCAAGGAATGTTTGCAGGAAGCATCTTTAACAGGTGATGGCAGAACTGATGCTAGGAGTAAGAGTTAGGCATGTGGTCAGAAGGCATTCTTGTTACCATCTGAAAAGGATGAGGCACCAACAATACAGGCTCCACAGACAGATAGCTAATATTAGTACAAACAAGAATGAAACTAAGATCTAACTAGCATCAAAAGCCATGCTTCCCCTCTTCAGCACTGTCAAAGAAAAGGGTGATATCTGATAGAATGCAGGGTTGGATTAGAGATCCTATTCTAGGACACATAGGCAAACAGCATCTCATACTCATGTATAACATTAAATAATACCAGCATAATTGTGTGCAACACATGAGGAATACATTTGGATGCTAAAGTAGTCTTCTGGGTAGTGATTCTGAAATAACATTCAGAGAAATACTGTGTCCATCTGTTAGTCCTGGCTGCTAGTTGAAGAGAATCTGGTAAGAAATGCTCTGAAGAAGTTTTTAGGTTATACATGGACCTAACATCATTAATATTTGTGTGTAAACATGTCAAGAAATATTTCACATACTTTCTCATAGGATTACAGGAAACTAACTTCCATTTACCAAAAAGCCCATGTTTTGATTTATTCTCTCTTGATGTATGGGTTCATAAATACTATTAACTTTCTTCCTTAGAGAAGAAAACTCTACAGAGCCTAAGGGCTGTTACATTCCCATAGATTCCAAGGAGTAACCACCACAACAAACATTTCCCCCATGGTCCCGCATTAGGGCTCACTAAGGAAACAGAAATGATACAATATGAACCAGGAAGGTCCAGGCCCAGGAAATCACCAAAGGAGGTACTGCACAATTCCTTCCTGACTAGCCAGCCTTTTCTTGTCTGGGCTTCTTGAGCGTCTGCTTTCCAGTTCTTGTTACATTCCAAGGCCATTGAAGTCCTCTTGATACCTTTGATAGGAAACATTTAGTCTAATCCACGAGTTCCAGAACCTACGCTGAGGAAGCTTTCACCTGTTCAGTTCCCCTTTCCAGAGCCCACCAGAGGGCATCCTATTCTGTCTGCCCTCTGTTACAATCTCTAAGAATCGACAGAGTAACAACCAATAGTCTAAAGTGTCATTTTAGAATAAAGGTGAAAAGGAGAGGGAGATACTCTAGGTTAAACGTATGAACATTCTTGCTATCAGTTCTAGAGTCTTTCCACAAGCTGCTTCAGAAGCTGTTTTGTTCTGCCTTACTTCCCTCTGCTTTGTGCTCTATCTCTGACTAACATAGATACAGAATATGTTAAGGACCACTTCATATCTCTGGTTTATCTAAGGTGATTTGTTTAAAATGTGGCACAGTCCTTAAGTCTTGAATGAACTGCGGTACACACCGTGTTGCTTATGCTAAAGTGGTAGAGTGGACATGATGTCTCTTACACAGTGTAGGAAATGAATGCCATTGGCTGTGGAGTGTCTAGTGAAATGTGCGGGGCACATAGTAGTTATGTTATAAGGTGGTCCAACATAAACACTGATGAGGGTTATTGCAGGTTGCATAGCACCCTGTGACAATAACTGGTAAGGAAAAACATCTTTGTTGAAACTCCCTTATGAAGGCTAGATGTTCTCTCATTTTTCCACCCCTCTAACTCTATGCTGTAGTTCCCAAACAACTATTGGGATCAAAAAGACTATACCGGAACATTTCTTCTCACAGAAAAATCCATAATCTGAATTTTCATCTGCTCAAAACCAGGTTTAAAATAATGGTCTCTGAACAATCCCAACTCACCAAACAGTCCTCAACAAAAATCTTAGATGTCTTACTCATAGACCCATCTTGGCCTTTTACCAAAGAAGGAGTTATTCAAATTAGAATAATTGTTCCAATAACAAGCTTACTTAACAGATTTAAATTCCACAGAAACAGTGATGAAAGAAAATGTGATAGTTTAAAGAATTTGCTTCAAGTAAACGCATAGGACATGCAAAATAACAGCTAATTTCAAAGACTGCCAACATGTGGAAGCCCAAATCCACTCAATCTGTACAAGAAGGTGCATGTTTCAGAAAGACTGTCCCAAATTGTTAAAAATAATAGTTGTTGTGGTGGTGGTTTTAAAGTTGAGTATTTAGAAGCATAAATTCTCAGACTATTAGAAATCTTAATTATTTGACTTGTCTACTCTCCAGGGAGTAAACTGAGGATATTACATTTAGCAGTTATTGTCACAGAATACAATGCAATCAACAATAGCCTCCAACAGTGAACCATTTTATGGAATGACTATATGTGTTCTGAACATGCCAGCCACTGGTTTTCATTTCCTTGACTCTATCACTCTAGTATCTCCATTTTACAGCAGAATCACAAGCAACAGAGTGTGTGCCCAAAATCTAAACTAGTCAAGGTCCTGTATAAAACACTGTCAACACGGTGTGTGCCCAAATTCACTCAAGCTTTAAAGTAGTTAAAGTCCAGTACAGAACACTGTCTACTTTTGAAAAGCAAGAACAGGATGGGACATTCTTGACTTTGAGGTTCCCTTAAGACAGTTCTGGAGAAGAAGAACCCTACAGGACAATGATGAAGTACTGATGAGAAAGTGAAGATCTTTACAGAGAGCAGGAGTCAGGAGAACAAGAGGCACAAAGACTAACATAGTAATAGAAAACATCCTTTTACAGGAAGAGTGGTATTGATCATCTAGTCTGTGCTGTGGACTATGCGTTAGTTATCCATTTCTGACAAGGAGGGAAAGGAGTAGACAAAAGCCAAACCAAAATTCCAGAAGTCATCTTCAAACACATGAGCTTCTCATTTATGCTTCAGAGAAAAAGCATTACTTCATTATCTGTTGTGAAACAAACCAAACCAAAACAACAACAACAAAACATAGTATGCTACTACTTTTACAAATATGTGAAGCCAACTTTGATTTTTCATGGGAAGACATATTACTTTTTATTTCCACCAAGAAATGCCAATCAGGGGTAGTAGCAGCAACCACTTTTCTGAAAACCCAATGGGCCCACACTAATATGGCCCATAGATGTGGCTACTTTAAGAGCCTAATCCTCTCATCTAAACCTTCATCTACTCATTAACAGCCAAATTATTGGTGTTCCTGTTTTGGGAGCCTGACACTCCTTCCTGTCTCCCTCTCCTTCATTGTCCCTTTCTTCTTCCTTCTCTGGTCCATCTCTCCATAAATGTAATGCTACCAACTCTTGCCTAATTTCACTCCCCAATTTACATAAAATATTTACTGAGTATCATATTTCAGGAGCTATACTAGGTACTGGAAATAAACAGGTGGGCATCACAGACGCTATGCCACCCTCGTTAAACTTACATTCTAATGGAGAAAGCAGATATCAAATTAATATTTGTATAAGTACTCTTAGATACAATCACAGTAGATTCTGAAAGGTGTACTTTTAAGTGCAAAAGAAGGGTTTAATGCAATCAAATTCATATTTTGAAAAGATGACTCTGAATTCTGGGTAAACAGAAAATGGGAAATAGGAGATACAGAGAACAGTGACGTTGTTTTTAGTATTAGGAATGTCAATTTGGAGACAATAAGAGGCTCATTAGAGGTGAAACTGAAGATGAGGACAAGGAGATTAGATAAGAAAATCAACAACCCATGATGAAGTAGATGTTGCAAAGGGAAGGGGCAGTGTTTCAAATCCTAGGAGGCCACCGGGAGCTATGGGAATACAAAAGGGTGGAGTAAGACAATGTCAGCATCTGTTATGGAACTGATGCAATAGAACAGTGAAGGCAGATGCCTGAAGCGTGTAAAATATCCATACTCAGGTGGAAGCTGACAACATAGATTGGGAGGGGCCTAGAAAGAACTGAATAATTAACATAGCGTGATTCCTAAGAAGACCTTGTGATCCTTGTCTGATGTGGATCTACATTTGAAAGAAAAGGAAACTCCCCCATTAAAGTAGGAGAGAAACTACAAAGGAAAGGCACAGACTGTGCATGCTGATCTTAAGGCCAGCAATTACAGGAGAAAGAGTTATGGAGCTCTTCATCTCTTGACTTTAATTTGCCTTTGATTAGGAGCCAAGTTATTAGCTGTGAATGGACTAAGGAAAAAGTTGAAGTGAAAAATGAAATAGTTGCAAGTAACTGAACAGCAACGAGACAGGGAGTCTGGGATTGTGAAGCCAGAGACGCCTGTGAACGGAGAGAATCTCTTCATTCCAGCATGCTCAATCCATATGGCATGGCCAATATCCTCCCACCTTCCCCCCAACTCCAGCATCCCTCTCATCTGTTCCCTTAACACATAACTAGTTTAATTTGCTTATATATCTGTCAAGCCAGGCTTTGAACTCACCAAGTAAGCCACCTTGGGCCCCACCCATCTCAAGTCTTATCTTCTCCAGAAACTAGCACAGTCATCTCAACAGTAACTCATGACAGAAATCAGAACAACTTGAAATATCATTCATAGGCTCTAATGATCTAACAATACCAAACAAAGATGGAAACAAAAAGAAGCTGTGTAATTACTGGTGATAGGTGTGTTGTCTACATTAAAAGTAAAGAGAGAAAGACAGGAAAAAAGACAAAACAAAATATGAGTCGTATGCTAAAAAGGCAGTATCTCCAAATATTAGTAGCCAAGCACAAGAAACTGCCATAGATTCTTCAAGAGATCTATCAGGGTGACAAGGAAGATTCACAATGAAAGAGAATTATATCTCTGCACTTTTAAAAATAGGAATTTAAATGGAGGCTTCTCTTTTCTCCTTCATTTCCTTCTGGCAGAAAAGCCTCATAAGCAGCATTTTTTTTTACAATTAGTTGACTCCACACCAATCAAAGATGCTCCTTCATCAGCAACTGGCTTCCCACCTCATGGATCTATGAAAGTGTAGGTGGAAACCTGCCATCCCTTGTGGCATGTGGGTGTTCATCTGATGCCCTTACAGAATCATTATATCTTGTTTCCAGGCGTACTTTGCCTTTAATTCTGATTTATGTTGAAACGCTGGTGCAGTGGTGGTGGTGGTGTGGGTATGTGTGTGCGCGCACATGCGTTCACGCACAAAATTGCATAGCTGTAAATTTAATAATTAAAATTTTGTTAATTTGGAGTATTCACTTATTAGAAATAAGCCAAGAATTACTGATATATCACTGACAAGAATTTTCATCATTGCAGCAATTTTTCTTTGTAGATTTCATTTATAAAGATGGACTGGTAGAATAGAAAGGAAGAGAGAGATATAGGATGCATTAGGTGGGTGATGGTAGATAGATAGATAGATAGATAGATAGATAGATAGATCGATAGATAGATAGATAGATATAATAGATGGATAGGCAAGTGAAAGGATATATGGCCCCAAAAGAGTTATAAAATATATTACTGAATATTCACTTAAAGAAATAAAAATGTTAAAGTATAACTCAAATATTGTACTGTCAATAACTATTCTCAATTATTTCATTCTTAACTCTCTATTAGTGAAAATCATTGTTTTGACCATTTTGTCAATTTTGGATTTTTTTAAAGCTCTCTTCTCTGAAATATGAAGGATCTGAGTCATAGTTTTTAATCTCCTCTTTTTATATACAACTCAATTCAGTTAAGGGTCATCAGACAGCTAGCTAGGAAAACCATGTTTCTGTGTACATCTCTTGAGGATGCTTTTCTAAATAGGATTAGTACCTGTGTGCCTTATTTTAAAACACACACAGACACACACACACACACACACACACACACACACACACACACACACACACACACACACACAACTGTTGAGGACTGGAAAGATGGCTCAACACATAAAAGCACTGGCTGCTTTTCATAAGACTTGGTTTCAATTCCCAGAATCCAACTGACACCTTACAACCCTCTGGAACTCCAGTCCCAGGGGACCTGAAGGCCTCTTCTCATCTCCTTGGGACCTACGTGTAGTGGACAGACACAAATGCAGACAGGACACCCACACAACCGCATCCATTTTCTTATTTCCCTAGAAAACTCTAAGACTGGGAGATTAAACACACGAATGAGTGGGAAGCATTCAGGGACTGGTCTGTATTTTCTGCTCAGCTTTCCTCTAGAACTAATGCTGTGGTAAAAGTCAAACTAGAAATAACTCCTATGGCTGATAACTAGCACCAAATATGATCAGCATTCAGTTGGACCTTCCTTGGTGTCTTCATTTTTGAACCACTCGGCCCTACCCCCAAAACATGAAGAAATAATGTCCATATTGAGGGTCATATTTGGAGCAGATACCAAAGGATTATCATTAGGCTGCAATGACATGGAAGGTTTCCAGACTCACGTCCCGTGTGGAATACAGCCCCTCGCTCTTTTCTGGACCCAAGAGTTTCTTCATGTTCTCCTTTATGTTCTCTTTCCTCTGTTGCCTGAAAACTTTCTCCTGATCACACAGCGCCATGCTGAAGCGTAGGTCTGGGCATGAGCTATGGTAGAAAACAAAGCATCGATGAGCCAGGGTTGCCGGGAGCCTTGCTTTATAAATATCCAGCCTCCCAAGTCCCCCAAAGGTGCATCAGTGCATACTGTCTGCTTCCCTCAAACCATTTCCCAGGAAGCAACTTAAACAAGAAGACAAAATGATGGTCATCTTAAAGCAGTGTGCGCTCTACGGCAAACAATGACATAAAACTAAAATGGAGATAGAGGGAAAAAACAGATTAGCAATATGTATTCAGATGTGAACAAATTAAAAAATGTTTTCTGGGGGAAAAAGTGGTATTTAGGTAAAATAAGGGTCCCTAATAGTAGTGGTTTGGGTAAAATGACCCTCATAGGTCTTGGGCATTTGAATATTTGGTGTCTATTTGGAAAAGATTAGGAGGAGTGGCCATGCTGTGAAAAGTATGTCACAGGGGGGCAGGTTCTGTGTTCTCGTGCCACTCCCAGTGTACATTCTAACTGTAGATGAGGGTATGAGCTTTCAGCTGCTGCTAACGTCTCCTGCCACCTGCTACCTCTGCTCCCCCCGCATGAACTCTAACTCTTTAGAACCATAAACTCAAAACAAATTCTTTCTTTTATAAGTTGCCTTGGTCATGGCATTTCCTTAGAGTAACAGAAAAGTAGCCAATACACGTTGTATATTAGAACAGGAAAGACCTAAGGAAGTGATTCAATACAGGAGGGCATTGCTGGGTCTTTGTGTTGGTACTTTTCAAGCTCATGTGGTGGCCAGGAGCTCTTCCCCGACCCTTCACCCCACCACTCTAACATCGTAATATCCATTAACATCCCAAACAGCTCGACTCCCAGGGAACATTTTTGCAGAAATATTGTCCTGATAAATTCCCTTGTCTAATGGAGGACTCCCTCAAAAGGAAAAGAGCTTCAGACATCATAACTCCAGATACCCACAAATGTAGGGGCATCTATAAGACAACAGAGTCCCTTTATTTATACTTCTCTTAAATAGTGGCAAGAGGAAGTTCTTAGAAACCTACACATGCTAAGAATCACACCAAACATAATGCATTGTGACAACTGTGGAAGAAATCAACAATAGGAAACAAGCTTTTGAAACTGTGACTATTTCCATGGGAATAAATATGCTACTAGGAGGAAGGCCCTTGAATCCAAGCTCTTATTGTAAAAACTCTGCTTTTTTGGATTTTATAAGTGAGTAGATAGCTGATAAGTGAGTATTATGATACTGTTATGCATTCAAAGCTTTAAGAATTATTTCACTTAAATTTTTTATCTTGGCCATTCTGATGTGTGTAAAATGGAATCCCAGAATTGTTTTTGATTTGCATTTTCTTGATGATTAAGAATATTGAGCATTTATTTAAGTGCTTCTTGGCCATTCAATATTCTTCTGTTGAGAATTCTCTGTTTAGCTCTGTACTTGATTTTTATTTGGATTTTTTGGTTTGCTAGTGTTTAATTTCTTGAGTTCTTTATATATTTTGGGTACTAGGCCTCTGTCGGTTATAGGGTTGGTGAAGATCTTTTCCCAGTTTGTAGGCTGTCATTTTGTTCTGCTGACAGTGTCCTCTGCTGTATGGAAGCACTTCAGCTTCATGAGGTGTCATTTATTAATTGTTGATCTTAGAACCTGGGATATTGGTGTTCCGTTCAGGAAGTTGTCTCCTGTGACAATGAGTTCTAAGCTCTTTCCCACTTTTTCTTCTAATAGGTTTAGTGTATCTTGTTTTACTCATAAGCAGATATTAGCCAAATAATACAGGATAACCATACTATAATCCACAGATCTAAAGATGCTAAATACCAAGGAGGACCCTAGAGAGGATGCTTAACTCTGGGCAAACAGAGTATACACTGGAAACAGTTGAAGAGAGGGAACAGGATGGGAGCATAGCATAGAGGTCCTCTGAAAGACTCCACCCAGCAGGGCATGGAAGCAGATGCTGAGACTCACAGTCAAACTTTGAGAAGAGTGCAGGGAGTCTTATAGAAGAATTGGGGAATAGAAGCACCCAGAGAGAAAGAAGCTCCACAAGGAGACCAATAGAGAGAACAAATCTGGGCCCAAGGGTGCCTACAGAGACTAATGCATCAACCAAGGACCACGCATGGAGAGGACCTAGACCTCCTGCTCAGATGTAGCCCATAGGCAGCTCAGTCTTCATGTGGGTCTCCTAATATGGGAAGCAGGGGCTGTCTGACATGGACTCTGTTGCCTGCTTATTGATCACTTCCCCCTGGTAGAGCAGCCTTACAGAGGAAGAGGATACAGGCAGCCCTGATGAGACTTGATAGGCTGTTGTCAGATGGTAGGGGAGGAGGGCTCCACCTTTCTGAGGAGCAGGGGAGGGGAGTTGGAGGAAGAGGGAGAAAGGGTGGGACAGGGAGGGAAAGAGGAAGAGAGATACAATGGGGATGTAAATTGAATACATATTAAAAAATAATTACTTCACACATCAAGTATTCTCTTTATTAGTATCACTCCCAATATTCCTCATCTGATAAACTAAATGAACTTACCAAACTTCAAGAGACATTTCCAGAATCATTTCGGTGACCTATAAAAGGAAGATAATTAACTAGATGAGTTGATATAACAAATGTGACTAATATAGTGCAGTCGAAATAAAACTTGAGTAACAGATTAAACAAATAAAAAAAAGAAGGAAAAGTAACAGTTTTATGCAGACCTTTCTTTATAGATAGATTTATCAACTTTTCTTAGTTGTTAAATAATCTTGCATGACACATTATGTTAGCAAGTACTAGAATGGCCTCTGCCTGGTTAGTGGCATGGCTGTTATGGTGGTAACCAACTGCTCTCTGATCAGAATTGAGGCCTGATCCACAGAAGGGAATTCATGTCATTAGTGGCCAATCAACAATGGGAAAAAAAGCTTTTAAAACTGTAATTATTTCCATGGGAATAAATATGCTATTAGGAGGAGGGCCCTTGAATCCAAGCTCTTATTGTAAAAACTCTGCTTTTTTGGATTTTACAAGTGAGTAGATAGCTGAAAGAGACTATTATGATACTGTTATGCATTCAAAGTTGTGAACTTTGTCAAAAGTCCATGGCCGGGGAGGTCACAGGCCCTGGGATGAAATCTACTACTGTTATCTTACTAAATGGACACTCTACCAAGCTGCCTTCTAAATGTTCGATTGTACCCATGGATTAGTGCTCCTCTCTAGCCTTGGTTAGAGAAGCTTCTGTTTTCAGTGGGCAATAGTTAATGAAGAGACACACAACTGATAGAAGTCCTGAAAATAAGTGACTATGTTGAGTGCTCAGTTCAAAATGGAGCATTTCTATTACCCACTCCAAGTCTCAGAAAAGATCAAAGAAAGGAGATTGGAAAGAATGGGACAATCAGAGAATAGATAGGAATGCTAATGTACATAACATGGCCATTCCTTAGGAACACACAGAAGTTACGGTCACCTGTACAAGACCTGCACAAGATCGGACCCTCAATACTCTACCACAAATAGAAGAGGGACTCAAGAGGACCCACGCCTCCCTGAGAAGTTACTAGCAGTTAATGGTTGCTGGAGGGTGGGAAATGATTTTCTTTAATAACCACTGATAATTTACCCATGCTCTAGTGAATAAACCGTAACCCATGCTAATGCAAGCAACCCTCATTAAACTCACTGTATCACAAAAACAAATGAAAATAGAAGAAAAAGATGTTCAGTAGGAGAAAGAATAAGGTGAAAATTTAAAAATGCATTTTATATATATATATATATATATATATATATATATATATATATATATATATAATGAAAATTTCGTTAAAATTTTAAAAATGTTTCTGTCTTGTTGTTTTCTTCCTGCACAGAAATAAAATACTCCGTTCCATGAGTATTATTCACAAACCACGAGAAATGGCTGGAGAAATGGCCCCAGGGTCACAAGAGCAGGAAAGCTATCCCTGTCCTTCACTGGCTGTAGCACTCAGCAGAGTGGGACATGCACCTGGCCAAGGCACCACAGTCCTGCTGATCCTGATGGTAAAGGCATGGGTGAGCCAACCCCAAGGGTATGAGGGCAGGAAAGCAAACCCAGTCCCTGCCCCCTGCAGCAATTGGGAGAGTGGGCCCTGCTTCTTAACTGGGTAGCGCAGTGGAGCTGGAGCTGGTGGTGTGGGTGTAAGTGAGCTGACTCCTAGGGCATGAGGGCAGAAGAGCAGATCCTGCCCTCTGCTGGTAGCAGTGTTGGATGGGCTAGACTAGACAGTGGTGGAAACCTTGCCTTGGAGGTGTGGATATGGGAGACACAGCAGGTTGACCAGCTCAGCCACCAAATGCCCAGATCCAAGGCTTTGAGTTGGCAGACCCTAAATCTACATGATCTGTGAACTATTGGAGCACATCAAAGGGATAGTCCTGTTGATCCAAAACTGAAGGGTCTCCATGACACAGGTCAATAATAGGAGAACTGGGAAGAGTCTTGGTGAGGATCCAGTATTGGTGGCATGGCAGAAACAGAAGCCTTGAACCAGACCAATGACTCATTGCAATGAACATTTGCAAGTGAAGATATGTGGACAGAGAGGTACACTGTAGGACGCTGTGACACACTGCTTCCTGGACACGCTGTTTTCTATGCTTTGTTTTGATCTGTTTTTGTTTTGTTTTCTGTTTGCTTTTATTTTCCTTGGGGGGTGGTTACAGGGACAGTGGGCAGATACAAGAGGACAGGAAGATGAGTGGGACTGGGTACATGACGTGAAACTAAAAAAGAATCAATAAAAAGAATAAAATAAAATAAAATAAGTTACACTCCTGTTGTGTTTACTGTTTGGGAGTTGCCTAAGGTTGCAGATTCAATATCTACCATGGCCAAGAAACTAAGGAAAGCCTTGGTGGAAGTTCGCATTGCATGTGTGTAACAAGCAGAGTTGGAATTGGGACACTCATGCCAACTGGGTACCTGGTAGGCTCTAAGAAACATTTACCAATGCAATGCTGGGAATACAGGTTTTTCTTATTGAAGACCAATTGAGAGCTAACCAAACAGTATCCTGTTAATTAGACAAGTCTTGCTTAACTTAAAGGGAGTGGCTAATATCCACAGCGCAAAAATGCATGAAAAGGTGTGTTTCCAGAGAGTGCATCTCTGCTGATTTGAAAGACACCTGACATTAGTGCTAATGATACCAGTACCGAATAATGTTCTGTAACACTTTCACAAGAGCCAATGGGAAAATGTACTGAAAGTTGTATAATTTTAAAATAGTGCTACTACTTTTATTGTACCAGTTACCATAAGAACATAGGTTGGAATGACTTCTCAATCTCTACTGTAGAATAAAACTACAATATGCTTTCTGGATTGTGACAGGTGTGAGTTTAAGACCATCCAATAATGCTAGTCATTACACTTGTTAACTTTGGGGTTCAAGGTGTAGTAGGATATCCAGAGCTTTTCAAAGGTTTAAAATAAGTTCATTGATGATTCTCAGCATGAGCTTTATAAATAAAAGATAATAAAAGCTGTATAAAAATATGTCTCATAATGCATCGAACTTAAATAGGTTCCTACTACGAGTTTACTACATAGTTTTTTAAACTGATGAAATATCTGCTGATTGGTCATGGGATACTGCTCTGTAGAAGAAAGAAAGAAAGAAAGAAAGAAAGAAAGAAAGAAAGAAAGAAAGAAAGAAAGAAAGAAAGAAAGAATGAATCATGGGATGGTCTGACCCAAAGAACACTTTTTCTATCTAACAGATCTTAATTCATGAAAGAAGGTGTAGCTATTACCTTTACAGCTGATTTTTTAAATACCCTAAAAATTCTAGGACAAAGGGAATTATACATGCCCAGTTAAATTGTGGTTCATTGTAAGTCAAAAGCAACAGCTTATAAAATAATTACCATCTATCAATGGGAGCACTGCCTAGACCACATCTCAGGACACTGTGCCTAATTTCCCATTTTGAAATTTCAACTTGAATCTTTCCCATAGGGGACTTTGAAGAACTTTATCAGGGTTTTTTGGTAAGGTAAATCAGGCATAGGCAGCACAAATTCTGTTTAATAGTTGTCGGTGCTATTGTTTTCTTCTTGTTTGTTTGTTTGCTTTTTTTTTTTTTTTTTTTTTTTTTTTTTTTTGAGTCAAGGTCTCACCATACAACATAGGCAGGCCTAGAAGTGATAATTCCTCTGCCTCAGCCCCAGTGCCCTAGATTTACAGCCATGTCCCACCATAGCTGGCTGTATATTCTGTTTAAAAAAAAACAAAAACAAAAACATGAACTTTGGCACTAAAATGAGAGCAGACTTAATGCATTTCTCTCTAAAAGGCCAAATCTCCATGTATAAATGGATAGAAAATAAACTATAATGCTCAATTGTAATGTATACCTCACGAGAGCAAACAGTTAATGAAACACTTAATTTCTAACTAGCAGGTACTGAACCAACGTGCTTATTAAAATATTCACTGTTTGAAGGTATCTAGTGCCTCCCTGTCACATTGAGTTAAGAAACAAATCTAAAATTGGCTATGCCATGTTTATGGCTGTATTTGTATTCCCAGGAGAATACCCTTTCTACCCATATTCCTCACTATTTCTCATTTAAGAGAGTCTGATCCTACATAGAAAAGACTCTTGAGGTAAAGGCAGCGTAAGAGCAGGCACAGGATGTTTCTGTCATCTGGAACATTTCAGGATGTGCTGCCATGACTCTCGTCATGGGTCAGCCCCGCACTTCCTTGTGTTGCCCAAGCGTATCACAGAGCATCAGAAGGAAGTCTTACTTGCCCCCCACCCACCCACCCAATGCACTATGTTCAGACTTGCTGGGAAAGCTGATATTCATGATCTCTTCATCTTTACCTGGAACATGTCATTCAGCTAAAATAGCTACAAAAATATGTACTTCCTGTGAGGCATTAGACAATGACTGAAGCGTCTTCCCACACACGGCAAACAGCTCTTCTCTTCATTGTGGGCTTCCATGTTCTAGACCAGAACATTAGAAAGAAGGGAGACCAAAGCCCCAAGGCACCCACACCCTCCCTCTACAGCCCTTAACTCTTAACAAGGGGCCAGAACAAACTGGAACTCTGAGGCCTCTCAGAATCACAGATGTGAAAAAGCAGGCAGCACCAATTATGCATTCCTGTGGAAACTAAAAACCTCTTCTTTGCATTCCACAGCGGAGAAAAATTTTGCCATCTCCCATGGAACACATCCAGTCGGAGAAAGTAAAAGGAAGTGGAGTAGAGAAACTATTGTTTAAAACAACATTTCAGATTGTAACATAACTTTTAATGTGCCTAAGCCACTGGTTCTCTTGAATATGCTGAAGGAATATAGAACTAAAACCACAAATATAGTATCTGTAACAAAGCAGCACTTTTAAGCTACTACACTGGAAACATCTACCCAATCAAATAACTTTTAAGTTGACAGCCTGCCCTATTAGTAAAGAGTTCTTCAAATATTTTGCCACATACTAATACTCTAAAGTTGGGTCTTGGTTCCTTTTGGTAAATCATGATTTTGAATTCTGATCCCTAGCCTGTTCATTATCATTCATTTCTTCTATGTAGAAACAAAGACAAATGACTGCCACGTTGACTCGGTAACTGTCTCCATCTGTCAAAGAGATGACAATGATACTTGAAGTGCATTTGCATTTACCTGACCCACACAAGATAATAAAGTGATACTATGGAAGAGTCACTTTTATGTAGACTTGTATTTCCACATCCTGCCTGTAATTCCACCCTGTGAAGAACAAAATATAAATCTGACAAGGAAGGGCATTCTCGGCTGAGGCTGGGGATGGCAACTCTGACAGTGCAAACTAGGTTGCAGGTATAACTACAGGACACTTATAAATGCCATTTTTTTTATTTTTATTTATTTTTTTTTTTTTTTACTATATGAAACTTGACCAACCTAAAATTAGTATTTCCTACCAAGAATGTTCTCTTACTCAAAAATTCAAGACAACTATTGTCCAGAGTATACCCTGGGCAATCCTGAAAGATTTGAAAGATGAAGAAATTATACTAATTTTCTTATGGGTTGTTCGTCTTTTTCCCTAGGGCCTCAAAATTCCTCATCTTATCCTTTTCCCAAATGTGGCCACCAGTGGAAATTGTGAAGAAGTGGATAATAAGTAACTTTCATACAGTGGCCCAGGTTTTGTAGAGCATTGCCAGCAAGCCACTTTTCTCTGCCTGGTAATCCTTGGTCTCTCTAGCTTCTGTCTGTTAAACCTTACTATTTGTATTAGTATTGTCCAAGAAATTCCCAGGTTTTTGGCCTTTCACATAAGCAAAATCATTCAAACACCTATGGCTAGGTACTATACAATGGCTTATAGCTAACTAGGTTGTACTCCCTTGAGAGAACTTACTGGCCAAGACAGGAGCTACAAGAGCGCAGGAATATTCTAAAATGCCCTATATTTTAAAAGTTATGTAGTGAAGATATGAGAAGATTCACCCCAATGGCTATTGCTAGTAGCCTAAAATAAGAATGTAGTCTTTCTTAAAGCCAGGAACTGGTTGACCTACATTTGGACTATACTCCTCATAATCGACTGTCTGATGATCCTGATATCTCTTAGTTAGGGTTACTATTGGGGTAATGAAACACCATGACCAAAAAAACTTGGGGAGGAAAGGGTTTATTTCAGCTTATACTTCCAGATAACAAACAGTTTGTAACTGAAGGCAGGCATTAATTCAAATAGGACAGGAACCTGGAAGCAGGAACTGATGCAGAGGCCACAGAAGGGTGCTGCTTATGGGCTTGCTCCTCATGGTTTGCTCAGCCTGTTTTCTTATAGGCCCCAGGACCACCAGCCCAGGAATGCCACCACACACAGTGGGCAGGACCCTTCCCCACCAATCATTAATTAAGAAAATGCCCTACAGGCCTGTCTACGGCCTAATCTTATAGAGGAGTTTTCTTAATTGAGGTTCAGTCCTCTCAGATGACTTTAGCTTGTGTCAAGTTAACCTAAAACTCTCCAGCACACTATCTCCTCCAGTGATTCCCACACTTTCCCTGAAGTCATGTCACTGATGTAGGGCTGTGTAATGATAAGCCTATTAGCACGAAGGAACCAGAAATAAAACGTCTCGAATGCATGTCACCTGCCACCTCACTTTGGGTTAGCAAACAGTGCCTGTAAAGTGTTGGTTGTCTCTGTTGCTGATAATATAGAGAGATGGGAATGGCATTGGTGTACTCTGTCTGCTGGCCAAACAAAACTGCAAATTTTAAGATCTGTGGCTACACCTCAGCGGTAAAGTCCTTGCTTAACATGCCTAAGCCCAGGTTTCTGGCTCCAGTGTTCATTAAAAAAAAAGAAAAGAAAAGAATTCACAATTTTTAAGCCATGGCTTCTACTAAGTGTAAAACTTCTGTATACACTGCAAAGCCAGAAAATCCGGCTGAACATCATAACCTGGGGCCTCTGTAGTGTCTTGATTTTGCTCCAAACTCCACCTTGTCTCCTGAACGTACCTAACTCAGCCTCTTTGACTTCACACAATGAGACATAGTTCCCCAATGAAGTCACTCGGACACAAACTTAATTTTCTGAACACATAACTCAAAATTCCCATTGTATCAAAATTCGCCACTATCTCTTCCACAGAACTCATTTTAAAGTCATAAACATGACTAAGCAATGGTGAAAACAATCAGCTAAAATTACACAAATGCCACAGAAGCATGAAATGGGGGCTATTTTTAAGCAATAATACTAACTTCCAAATAAAGACAGAAAATTAAAACACAGTGTAAACCTGAGGCTGCAGTATCAGCCAAAGCAAACACTTTATCCAGAGAAATAAAGAAGTGTAATTTCTCTCTCTGGCTTCCAAACTGTAGCATTTTCGTGGTTTATTTGAAGTGGGATACTCTATACACATTCAATTAACTTCTATAGTAGCGAGATCAATGGTTCTCAACCTGTGGGTTGCGACCCCTTTGGAGTTGAACAGCCTTTTTCTAGGGGTCACCTAACACCATCATAAAACAGATATTTACATTGTTATTCAAAACAGTAGGGAAATTACATTTATGAAATTGCAAGCAAATAATTTTATGGTTGGGGGTCACCACAGCACAGAGAACTGTATTAAAGGGTCCGAAGCATTAGGAAGGATGAGAGTCACAGATCTAGATAATTTTTGGACCAAAATTGGATAGTATAACCTAAAAACAGGAATGAGTGACTGGAGTAGTAAGAAGCATTTTCAAGCCAATGGTTGCTAAATACAACTCTACCTGTGTTTAAATAATGAGTTCGTTTAAGTCAGTAATGACAAATAAGTTTACTATGAAGCCAAATCAGTTTCATGAAGCCTGTGATCCGCATTTGGTTGAATCTGATCAGTTACAATTATCATGAGAATATCTAGTATTTATCTAGTGATTGCTAGACCGTGTACTGTATTAATATGCTTAACCATAAACACAGTCCTAGAATGTGGGTACTAGATGTAACTCTGCCTCATAGATGAGCCGTGGCAGAAACTACAAATCTATCATCACTCAAGCTAATCAGTTACAAACCACAAATTTCAACAAGCAGAAGCCCCCTGGCTCTGAAACAGAGGCTGTCCCTGCTGCTCTCAGTCCACAGCTATGGTGCTTTCTAAGCTCTGACTACAATACAACCTAATCTCGACTTGAGAAGAGCCAGTCGCACCAAACACTAGGGACCCAGCTCTAAAACTGACTTTATCCTCAAAACATAATGTTCCAAAGGAAGTCAAATAATAAATCATAGTCTAGGGAAGAACATCCAACAGCAATTCCTATTTTCTATCTCAGCAGCTCTCACCCCTACTAAGACACTGCTTGACTTAACTCCTACACATGAGACCCGATGACAGAGGGTTTTCTTGTGCCTATTCCCACCACCCTCCATTTTAGTCACTTTCCAAGTAAGCACTCTGCTCTGACCACATCCACATTTTTTACACCTGTCTCAACACTAGGTATATTTACATGGTAACTTTCTCCTCATACCCTTTCTTCCTTTGTTGGGAAAAAAACCTAACCTTGTTTGCTGTCAGTTTCCTATTACCTGGGCACAATCCTGCTGTGACTCACTACTCAAACTGGAAGATGCTTTGTCAGTTCCTGCATCTTGTGTTGGGGTGCTGTTGTGTCCTTCCTTCATGCATCACCTCTTTTCATTATCCTTCCCTAGACATTGCTTCTTGAACTTGCTGTGCCAAGCCAAGATGATGGCTTCCCTCAGGCAGTTCCTCAGGAAATTCTGATGAGAACTGTCCTCTGGCCACACCTTTGCTTCAAGGATACGCTGAGCCTTTCATGTCCCTGTCACCCACAATGGCTGTAACCACTGTCTTCATCCCTGCCAGACCTAGTCTCTTGCCCTTCTCTCTACTCTTTCTTTTCTGCACTGGAACCATCCTCCTTCTTGCAGTTACTCTGTCAGGCAGCCTGGCCTTCTAGACAGCATTGCTCCATTTTCTGTTATTACAACCATGGAAGCAATGTATGGTATAAAACCACGGGTTTACATAGCTTAGATAGCTTAAGAGGCTGAAAGGTTGCCCCATGAAGGCCTCATAACAGATGGTATGGCCTCCTGACAGATGGTATGGCCTCCTGACAGATGGTATGGCCTCATGACAGATGGTATGGCCTCATGACAGATGGTATGGCCTCCTGACAGATGGTATGGCCTCATGATAGATGGTATGGTCTCATGACAGATGGTATGGCAACAATGATAACACTCAGAGAACTAGAAAGTATAGAGGTACCAGTTGTGTTCTTTTGACAATTCCTCAACCCCTAAGAATAGCCAGCATCAATCCCTTCCAAGGGTAACACCCACAATGACAACCACTAAGCCCCACATCTTAAGGGCTCCAATCCACCACCTATCAAGACCGTCACACATTTCCAGCCCTGCAACCCTAGGAAGACACACTGAAGCCATAGGAAGGGTCTTCCTACCAGAATATCTACTGCCCTCAGCATCCAAGATTCCTTTCTCAGTCACATTTTCTAGAATGACATTTGCTACTCGCTTCCTCACACACATACACAAATGTCTTCATTCTTCTTCCCTGGCTTACATAACATTTGATGCTATCACTAACAGAAGCATTTCTCCCTGGTTTACTTTGCTTTTCATCTGGTTTACTACACAGATTATTAACTCCAGAGGGCAAGCATGGTTGTTTGTTTGCTAGTGGTTTAAATCAGTGGCCAAACAGTGACTGCCCATTTCTGGGTATTCAGCAGGTATTTGTGAATAGGCAGAAAATGGGTAACAAACAAACACAGCAGGATAATATTAATTACAGAATGTGACAGTACTCGTTAAATGAATTCATAAATGGGTGGCGTATTCCTTTCTATCTAAGCATGTAGTATTTTCTGTACTAGGCACGTGGCACTTCAGACGATCATATATAATTCCTGATTGGCACTCAATAACAGACCAAAGTGCTTTGCAGTCAAGCATGCTGCTGTCTGACATCTGTTTATAGATGTATCCAAGGGGGGGGGGAGGTAAGCTGATGGATGAGTGACAAGATGAAGAAATATGCAACACATATATGTGGCAGGAGACTGTTAACTCCAGAACATGATGGGTAGTTACATGCTTGTTTGCTAGAGAAACCCTTTAACTCTTCATGTTTGAAAAACTTCATAATGAAATGTGGGTGGGGCGGGGTGGGGGTGGTTAGAATGCTTTATGGAGGCCTTCTTTACTGGCTGTATGAACTGCAGACTTTGGTTGCACACTAGACCGTAAGACTGTCAGATTATTTGGGGGGATTGTGGCTGTTGTTTTACATTTCCCTATTCATTTTGTGTGCATGTGTCTCCAGTACATTCCACAAGCACTTTTAAGTGAAGGTGAAAAGACAGCTTGGAGAAGTCCCTTTTCTCCCACTATATGGATCTTGGGTCAAATCCAGGTTGTTAGGCTTGGTAGCAGATGCCTTTACCCACGGAGCAAGCTCTCCAGACCCTTTCCTTCCTTTTTAAGATAGCCTCTGGCTACGCAGGCCAAACTAGCCTATGATTCATTATCTTCCTGCCTCAGCCTCCTAAAATTGCTTGCAATACAGGCATGTGCCACCACACCCAGCTCTATTACATTGCGTCATGGAATTTTCTTCCTGGTATTTTATCACTAGCTGGTGTTGAGTGATTATTGATTTGCTCATTGTTGCCTATTTACCATCCTTATGGGAATATGAGTCCCTGGAGCTAGGACACTGTCCATCATGTCACCTTCTGTTTTTCATCATGAAGCAACTCACCCTGAGCCCATGAGATCCTCACATATGATCATTTTACACATGACTATTTACTTTTCAAACAGAGTATTGGGTTCTTGAAAATGGACCTCCATGCCTCTCTAACACTTAGCAAGTCTCAGGCATGCCATAAGAACTCACATTCTCCTTATGTTGAAACTTGTCATCACATTGACAGTCAGATTTTAAAATCATGTAATATGCAAACGAAAGAGTTTTACTCTCACTGTTTTTACTTTTAATATCCACGAAATGGCAAGAATTGCAAGCTGTTTGGGGATGCATTCAAATGAATTGTGCTTGGAAATAATGCATCTTCAAGCCTCATTTTAAGGATGAAAGTAAGACTCAGAGGAAGCAAATGATAAGCCAAGCATCTGGAAAGAAAACAATGTCAATACAAACAAGATTACAGACTCCAAATCCTGCATCTACCCGCAAATGGCCGGAGCTGTCCCTGGGAGTCAGCCCAAGTCCACTTGGAGGTTCCTGTTGATTCTCCAGCTGTCTCCAGGCCATGGACGCCGATCTGTGTTGACTCAGTCTGAACTTTCAAGATGCCAAAAGTTTGAGGGAGCTTTGACTAGTAATGTCTTGGCTTGTAATTTTTGTACTTTTTCACCAAAGCTAAGTGTTCTTCTTATTATGTCATATTGCCATAAACATCTTGAAGGTTTATTACGTCTGGGCTCTCCCAGCATCCACTGGCGGTTCATTCTCTCTTACACATCTGTGAGTGTTACAGACAGAAAACCACCCACCTAGGGCAGATCCTATCTCAGGAAATGAAGAGAAAGGCAAGGCTCCCATAGGGCACTCCCACAGGGTCTGAGAAACAGCCCCAGACTCCTCAATCAACCAGGCAATCCCCCTTCTCCAGCTCATCAACTCAAAAGACTGACATTCAAATCAAACTCCAAGAGACTCTAGAGAGACAAGTAATGAAGAAAACTCCCTGGCTAACTGTTTTCCCAGACACACTAAGGGAAGTAATTACGTAACCTACTTTGAATTCAGGAATGTAGAAAGCCTCTTCAGAGCTCAGAGGTTATACAACTTCACCATAGGAAATGACAGAAGGAAGGAAATATATTTTTCCTCCATAATATCCTCTTTCATAATCAGTTTTGGATCAGAGACTTAAGAATAAAAGAACTGTTTTGGAGAGGCTAATCCACGCTTACAAAGTCCTCAACAGACTTTTATTAAAACCTCAGGCAGGGCCTTCAGATGTTTTTAACCAGCTTTGCACTCTTTGCCCTAGTACCTGGCAGGCCTCTAACTTGCCATGCTCCATCTTGCTTCCTTTTTTTCAAGACCGTACTTTTGTAATTGCTTCTGTCTAGAAAGCTCAAAATTATTTCTCTGCCTCCTGAAACGCTATCCTTTTCTTGAGCCATAACACTAACAAAAGCAAAATACAGCCATATACAGTGCTTAATAGGTACCAGCCACTGTTCTAAGCAGCACTGCATTTATGCATGAATATAACATGTTTACTCCTTATGTTTTAATCTTCATTGCAAACTTAATAGAGCATTCACTACATAATTAATATTTAAACTATCTAAGGATGTATAGTTTATATTTTATATAATAAAATAATAGAAGTAATAATTAAGTTTATATATTATGATGATTATATCATGTTCTATAGTTATCACAATAATTCCCTTATATTAGATACTATCTCTGTATTTACAGATGAATAAGATGAGTCACAAAGGAACTACTAAATTTCCAGAATGAAAAAGATGATAAAGAATTCAAAGGCCTAATGAACTAGCCTTAAATGTCAAGGTATTAACCACTACGTCCACTACTCAAACTGTTCAAATCACCTGGGGCCTCCTCTCACAAGTCAAACTTCCTTTATTTTGCCCTCTCATTAAACTATATACCTCACTGATATTAACCTCAATGAATGGTTATTTCTTATTAAACACACACACACACACACACACACACACACACACACACACACACACACACACACACACACCACATCTCCTTCCACTTCCTATTACAGCTCCAACATCATTTCTACCTCAGAGGAAGATAATTGAGATGATAACTTCCTGTATATTATTCTGCTTATGCCTTGTACAAACACAATGGCTGGTACATTGCAGTTTTTTTTCCATAGATGTTTATAAACTGAGTGAATGAAATGAAGCTAAAAGGTATCCACAAAAAAAGTGAGACATGATTCTCTTGGCACTGCATTGAAGACAGTCCCTCTAGAATAGGGAAGGACCCATTGGAAATCCACAAATGTGGGTTCTCAAGGTCTCTAAGTGGTCAGATCATGCCTACTACTCAAGAAACCTTGTGATCTTGTTAATGTCTAAGTAAGTGTACATCCATGGTATGCACATAAGTTACGTGTGGACTCTGAAGGCACAGAGCATTAGTATTTCACTTTTCCTAGCCTATATGATTTTATTCACCACTGGAGTCTGATAAAGTGGCAGTGTGAGTAACTTGGTACTAGAAAATACTACAGATCATTATCATGGGGCATCAAACAGGAAGAGGTCATCTGAACTTCCAATAGAACGAGTAACATGGAGGAGCTGAGGGTTCTGGGAGAGAGGTTTGTGTGAGCAGAGGGATCTGCAGTCATTCTAAAGATGAATGAAAACAGTATTTCCCTGGACATGATATAATGCGTGAACTAACCCACCCATCAATTACATGTCTAACGATAAATCCTCTCAGTCACTCCTTATACATGTCTCATTCATTAAGATGCTATGAGTTTGTTCTGCACAGATAATTTAGCCAAGGTTTCTTTTTTATTCGTAAATAACTACCAGATTGTGACAAAGTTGAAACTAAAAAGATAATAAGAATAACCCACACCATTCCTCTGACCTTTCGTCGATTTGGGCCTAATCATTTGAGACGGAATTATTTCCTTAGAGATGCTTAATTTATAGCACTGTACTCAATAGTAAACATATGTGTTTATAATAGCAAACACGTTTTCCAGCAAGGTGGCAATAGGCCACTCTTTCAACAACATTGGAATGGTTTGCATTTCACAACGTCTTATTACCCCAAATGCTTGTCTCCTATTGATGGATCCTCCAGCGGAGTTCAAAGCTGTTACTTAGTTTCACTATAATTATTTGGAACAACAAAAAAGACCACTGTATCACCTCAATGAAGGCATATACATTAATGATAAGATATCAGCAGAAGGGCCTCTGACAAAGCTCAGTAGCAGAGTGTTTGCCTGGCCTATGTAAGGTCCTGGGTCTAAGTCCCAACACCACCAAGAATAATGAAAGGACAAAATAAGGAAAGATAAATTCTGTAAGGAAGTATGTTTCCAAACATTAAGCCTGACTTTTCAAAATAGGTTGATGCCTATGGACAATGGAGTGGGAAGTGATTCTGTTGCTACTTACTTGGTTGAAAATAAAAGGGACTTCTTTCTTCTCTCCCACTTTCATTGACGATACAGGAAATGTAGCTGTGCCGAGGGTTTCATCCATGACATAATTGGCATCCATCAGTGTGATCTACAAAGCAAAAGAGAGCAGGAGTAGCTCCCAGAAATCTTTAGACATGTTTATCTAAAATGTCTATCATGGAAGACAAGAGTGGTGGTACAGCAGTTAAGGACACTAGATGTTCTTCCAAAAGGACCTAGGTTCAATCCCCCGCACCCACATGGCCTATCACAAAAATGTCTGTAACTCCAATTGTAGGGAATCTAACAATCTAATGTCCTTGTCATGTTTCCATAGGCACTACATGTCCGCAGTGTACATGTAAGCCATACATTCTACACATGAAATTAAAAAATAAAATATTTTTTTAAAAATAGGATTTATCATATAACATTGTAGACCAGGTGAGGAAGCAGAAAGCCTTAATTCATGCAAATGTATCTTAAAAGCAACTGACAGAATTTGTATTCTGCTTAAAAAAAAAAAAAAAGAATTCCCATCTTTAGAACAGAAAATGCATTTTCTCCAAAGTACACAAATACGCTGAAATTGCACCTGGATGCTCACAACACTTCCACACACACCATCTTGAGCTCTCCAAACATGGCGCACAGCTCAGGGCAACCACAGTAAATAGACGGGGAAAAAGGCAGCAAGGAAGACTAGATGTGGGTCTCCATGGGTGTGAGCACTGTTCACAGCCCCAGACGATTCACTTACCTCCAAAACATTTTCCTGGTTAGGATCCAAAATAAACTCAAAGGTCTCGTTCCACACAGGGTTTATGTCATTATTGAAGTGTCTTGTTCTCTTCCTGCTGTCAGGGGTTGTAGAGATGAAAAGTTCCACATATGGATCTGGAGTGTCAACTATGGGTGGCAAATGGAAGAGAAGGGGGACAAAAAGCTAATTCACAGTTCATGGGCTTTTTCAAAAAGTGTAAGTTGTTATTTTATTTCCAGTAAGTCTACATACAGTATTATAAACCAACATGTGACAATATACAAGAGAACATCACAGGTTACATACTTTTCACATACTCTGTCCCTTCCTTATCAATGAGAAGAAATCATTCATAAAGCAATCCACTCAGAAATTTATCCATCTCGAGGGTCAGCATCTTGCTTGATCCAGCTACCCCACAATGATAGGAATCCCACTCATCTATCGCTATACCATGACCCTCCCTACAGGACTATGATGGTAACAAGATCACAGACTCAATCAAGATCCAGATATGTGTCTACATTAGAAAAAAACCTCTTCATTCTTTTGCTTACCAAATGACATAATAAAAGCTACCATGAGAAGAGTATTGCTGATGACAAGCATACCTTATACCTGGCATCTCCAAGAGGTAGCATTTGTATGAGCAATCAGCCTGTATTTATTATGACGGTATTTGCTGAAATGAAGGTATTTTTATTTAAAAGAAAAAAAAGAAAGCCTTTTTTTTTTATGTCCCATAAAAGTCCACTTGAGTCATGCCTGTGTATGCTTCTTTAACTACAAAGGAACAACTACATGTTAAGGAGCTATTTTACATTATTTCTGCTATATTTGCAGGAATAACTAACTGACTCAAACAGTATAAATGGGGATTGTTCCCTCTTCTGGGAGTCCACTGACTCCTCTGGTAATCTTAGAACATTGTTTGTGCTTTTATTGCATGTGTAAAATGATAATCTGTCTTTTCCTATGAAACCATAAATACCTTGAGGGCAAGGATCATAACATCTTCCCTTTATGCTTTCAGACTCTGGCAAACAAAACCTGCCACAGTAAAATATAAGGTCCGTATTTTTCTTTAACACAGCCTTTCCCACGTGGCCACTGGAATTAGTAATCGCAATGAAGGATAACTAGGGTGATGGTTCTTGGTAATTGTTTTCAATACAGATTTAATCACATTTGAATCCCACTCCACAATACAATGTGCACTGTATTTTAGTACATATTACATAATGGGCAGGAACTGAGAGGCATCATGCAATATATCCTCTGTCCTACAGTGAGGCATCAGAGGAAGAGCTGAGCTTGGGTCATCTAATACATCAGCTGTAGCCTTAATGACATCTTACTCCTAAGAAATAAGGGTGATCACAGTCATAGGGGAGGGAAGTAAGGGGAAAATGGGATGGAGGGAGGAATGGGAGGATACAAAGGATAGGATAACAATTGAGATGTAATATGAATAAATTAATGAAATGTGTTTTTTTAAAAAGGAAATAAAGGTGAGGTCATACAACTCAGACTTCCATGAAAAGAAGAGCAGAACAGAGACTGAGAAGCAAGGGAAGGGGCACAGAAATATGCTTCCAGCCAACACCCAACCATGGTGCAACGGGCAACACTCAGAGCAACTGGCACACTTCAGAAAGACTGAGAGCCCTACCAGAGAAAAAGGAAACATAAGCTGAGCTATCCTGCTACCAGTGCTAACATTGATCCTGACCATATAGAACAGCCCAAGGTTAAGGACGGAAAAAGTACTGTGCCCTGCAATTGGATCTCAGGAACTTCACCTATGACCCTGTGTTACACTGATAAAATGAAAATCATTGACCTCATCTACGATACACCAAATAATGAACTAATCTGGAGCAAGACCCTCATGAATAACTGCCTGGTGCTTACTAGCAACACACCCTACAGATAGTGGTATGTTTCCCATTGTGCGCTCTCCTGACTCCTGAGGAGAAAAGGTTTTACACGAAAAGTATTCAAAAATATTTTAGGATACATTATGAAAAGAAAGGGTGGTATAGTTGGCAGTCTTAGGAAAGAGCAGATCCAATGAAGCAAGCTTCTGCTTGCATCCCATCAACACTGGGTCAGTGTGGTGGGTAGATGCCTACACGCTGGGAAGCAAGGAGTAAGAGTTCTGAGGAAGATCAAAAGATCAAAGGCCAGAGAGGCAAATAAGTCACGCCTAGTGCTCACATAGTAAAGGCCATTATTGTTCCACAGTTAAAACTAAATGAAACTATCCATACACATCTTGTTTTCTGAATTATCACAGAAAATAACATAACCAATGTTCCTCGCTTACTCTTTTAACACTGTTCATAGTTTGTCCTATTAGTCATTATGTATTCTTTTGTCTTGATTGTAGAAAGATCCACAAATGAAATGGCTTTTGGAACTGATTTATGCTTAAATTTATACTTCAAACCTCATCTGACATTGGTCAAGGATAGCAAGTCTCAAAGCAAGGGTGCCATATAAATGTCCAGGACTCTTATAAATATTCTGCTAAGCTCCCCAATCCAGCAACAAGCAGGTGAGGTGTGGTCTAGGGCTCTTCATCATTAACACACTGTCTAGCTGACAGTGACACAGGGAAGCTTCTGATGACACAGGTGAAATGGCACTTTGGAGAATAAGCAGTTCCTGCCTTTTCTAGTGCACAGCACTTAATATTTCCTAGGCCAGGGAAGAGAAGCTATGAGACAGCAAGGCAGCCATGAGGTATGATGAGAGAAATGCACAGGGTTGGCTCTGACCCCTCAACGTGATCCTTTCCCTTTATACTGTTCTCCAGGGCCTTAGATTCCAAACCTGGAGCAAATCAATATATTTAGAACAGCTATGGCATCCAAAGATTATAAAGAGAAACAGGCTTTCCTCTGTGGAGAGGAAGTAAACACATGGCTTCAGGGGTAATAGTCATACGGCACAGCAAATGCAATGGAAAAAGGAACATGGCTATTCTTCACTCCACTGGGTCAGTCCTTTGTCCCAGGGCCATTTGTTTGTTTGTTTTCAAATGCATTTCCCAGAATATTAGGGGGCAGTCAGTAAAGTAAATCCATTCTGCCATATAAAAGATATCTGGGGTGTGGAGGCACGTGTATAGCAAACACTCTTTCATGTACTCATTCATTCCATGTTCCTTCCAGCTTCGCTGTACGCCAGGATTGCCTGGCAAAAAGTATTTTGGCTTTGATAAAGAATCAAGCCCTAAGCTGTAGATTTAAATTGTGAAAGTGACTCAAGAACCAATAACCTAGTTTTAACAGCAAGGTAAGTGGAAGACAAGCAGATACAGCACACTGGAGACTCCCAGCTCACTCACTCAAGTTGGTATGGAAAAATCAGGTCAAATCGTAGGCGGAAAAACTGCTATTTGAAGCCTGATAGTTGAGACTTTTATCAAAGACTGTTTTATTTATTTTATGTGTATGAGCATTTTGCCTACATGAATGCATCTGTGCCAGGTGTCCAGGAAAGTCTGTAGAGGATGTCAGATCCCTTAGAATTGGAGTGAAGAATGGTTATGAGCCACCACGTGGGTGCTGGGAATCGAACCCAGGTTCTCTTCAAGAGGAACAAGTGCTCTTAACCATCGAGTTATCTCTCCAGCTCTTCATCTGAGTCATGAAAGAAGAAGTGGAAGAGATTATAGATCATACAGGGAAAGAGGAGAAGGTCAACTTCCTTGGAAGAAACCAGATAGGAAAAGGAAGTAGCAAACAGAAGTGGAAGATGTCAATTGAAAACATGACCATTTTTGGTGAGTATAGATTCTCAGTGCCTGCCCTGGTTTAAAACATTTTAACTTAGACAAAAAGAAACGGAAAATGATATTCAAAGATACCCGTACCATCTTTACATGTCAAAATATCAAAAAACATTTTAAAAAGTTAGAAATTCGTTCAATAGTGTTTCTTTCTCTTGATATTATTTGTTTTGCTTTTTAAATAAAGTTGAAGTGAGTAGCTTAAAATGTTTGTCAAGAGTGGCATGTTTTCTGGTTTCCCCTGAAGAAGCCTCTTCTTTAGCAAGATATGTCCAAGTTGAGGTGTCAACGGCTGACAGACAGAGGAGAGCAGCTATCAGATGGAGACCCACTAACAGCTCCAAACTCTCAATTCGTAGTCTGCATCTCGGCTAATCATGTAATCCAAGAGACACTGTATCCCAGAGAAAGACTCTAGAATAAACGGAAATTTTAAGAGATAAATGTAAAAGCTCAAGTCCACACTGTATAATCTCTAATAATGCCTGGGAGAGCAGCAAACACGAAATCTGTGAATAGGGAAATCAGGCCACTCTGACAGAAAAAAAAAAAAAAAAAAAAAAACCTTATCCCAATGCTTTAAGCAAATTTTCTAGAAATGCATTAAAAAAAATAAAGACAAGAAAAGAACACACACTGCTTGCTAGTTTATAAATTAATACCCACAGGGTCAACATTGATGACGAAGTACTAATCAGTGACCAGTGATCACCTAAATTATTTCCAGTTAAGCAAGTAATGAAGCAGAAGTATGTGTGGGTAGAAACTCTCTTGCATCTCATTTTTTATCTACATCTTGACAAACAAAAATGATGGGGGTGTTGAATAAAGACCATTTTTATTTTCATGAAGGTGACATGAAGCTACATGCACCAGAAATAGCTTCAGGATTCCAGGGCTCTGACACTTACTCATAAACTCCAGTCGTTTTAAGGAGCGCCTGCCTGCAGCCAAAATATTCCCACCTGTCACTCAGCTTTATCCAGGCCATAGACTGTGTGGTTAAGGAAGGAGGGCATCTCCCTAACTCCAAATCCCATTTCTAAAAATCATCTACTGCTTTTTTCACTTCAGCTTTACCCCGGAACAATTTAAACCCCTTGCTTGAAATAAACTTGATGAATAATTTACTGATTCAGGGATGTGAGGTTTAAAAAAACCCAAGATCTCAAAAAAAAAGGGGGGGGGGGTCCTTGAAAACACAGTCAGTTTTACCATAAGTGGTAGTGGGCTTCAAAGTTTGTTTCTCGTGTTTCAGAGCATGGGTTAATTTCCCATAATGATCTGCAGTGGTTGGAAAATGAAACTGGAACTGGGGCTGTCTGAGGCCTCTTCTAAATGTGTAAATCCCTGAGTTCATTCCCAGAGCCACGTAGGAATGAAGGAAGAAGGAAATGGAAGGAGGGAGAGGGAGAGGAACACAGGGAAGGAGAGAGGGAGGGAGAAAAGGAGGGAGAGAGGGAGGGAGAAAAGGAGAAAGAGAGAGGGAGGGAGGGAAGAAGAAAAAAGAAACGAAAAATGCAAGCCCCTTCATCTCCCATCAGAATCTTCAGATTGGCTTGGGAAGCTTCATTTTTAAATAACATAATCAAAAACCTGAGACTTAAGACATAAGATTAGGATAAACTAAACAATAGCAGTGTACATAAGGAAGATAACAGGAATGTTAACTCACTCTTCTGTACAAGAGTCATTCTGTCCTCCACAGTCCAGTTAACCATGGAGGACCCTCTCCAACATGTAATTAATTTTCAAGTAGTTATATGAAAACCATCTCCGAGGATAAAGTAAAGTAGATCAGCTGGCTAGCAATGTGTTTGAGGTCATGGACTGATATTTAAATATTATTTTTCAACTATCACCTAATCAGAAACATCAAAAATTAAGTAAGAATTTGTTTAAAGCCATGCCTATTAACATGCCCAAATGTGGCATTTCTTTGAAATTTGTAATACTTTGTTTTTTGTTTTCGAGACAGGGTTTCTCTTGTACTCCTGGCTGTCCTGGATTTGCTTTGTAGACCACGCTGCCCCTGAACTCAGAGATACACTTGTCTCTGCCTCCCTGAGTGCAGGGATTGCAGGCGTGCACCACTACACCTGGCTGAAATTTGTATGATTAGTAACAATGGCAGTCAGACATGAGAATCGCTAGCATCTCTGGGAACTGCCAGTCTGGTCAGTACTATGTCCTAAGGTAGCTGAGTGGCTGCCACAGGCCCTGGGACAAGATGGTCAACAACACCATTTGACCATGAACTTTATACTTCTATAGTGTAGTTCTTAAACTTAATGGCTGAGGCTTGAGAAGCAGCCAAGGTGCACCCCTTCTTCCTCCTAAGGATGCAAGGAAGAGTGGTACAGACATGAGAGCCATGAAGTCGTGATCACAGGTTCACATATACCTTCTGCACTTTGGAAGGATTCGTTTTTTTTGTTGTTGTTGTTTTGTTTTTTTAGATCATGCAAAGTCGGTTTTCTTTAAGTGCGCTTTGAGGGTTCTGGCTTACACACCCTGAAACCCCCTGCATTTCAAATACTCTATTCATGTATGCTGTGGGCAGAAATCTTTGTGCTGACACAGCAGGATTGCACTTCAACTTGTAAAATCCATTTTCCCCAACAGGCTTACTATACATACATCTCCATACAAGGAAAAAAAAAAAAAAGCAATGTTTCTAGTTACTGTTTAGACATTAACTGCTCCTACCACAGAGAAAAAGAAAAACTCACGGACAGTTATGGAGTCAAACAAGATCATTCAGAAGCAGGCTTTAACTCTGCCGGAGCGATAGCTCAGTGGTTAGCAGCACTTCATGCACATTTATGAGGATGGACTTTGAATCCCAGGACTGACATCAAAAAGCCTGGTGTGTTCCCTTGCATTCCTCATCTCCATACTATGTAGGGGCCGGGACTGCACACATGGATAAGGGAAGATGGTCCCTAGAGCTTACAGGGTACCAGCTTGACCTAAAGTCACAAGCTATGTATTCAGTGAGAGACATGGCCACAAAGAAACAAGGCACACTGTGATAGAGAAGGGTGCCCTACATCTTCCTCTGGTCTCTACAAGTTGTGTGTGCACAAGTTCACACTATACCACATATACTTACTGACACTTATAGACATGCATAACAGAGAGAGAGACAGAGAGAGAGAGAGAGAGAGAGATGCATGCACAGAAAATAAAGAAGAGTCTTTAACTCAGGCCTTCTAAGACACAGTCCTTGCTATAGCAGATAAACCAATCTTAAGCACTATCTGTCTGTACGACACTGTAAGCTTCCTCATGACAGGTACTGTTTATCTCTTACCCACCATTGAAGGATGGAATGCCGGATCCAACAATAAAGTGTGAAATCCAAAACACCACAGGAACATAATCAATATAATAGGTGGCTATCTAACAATGAGAGACAGTGAGGAAGAGGTAGCCCTCACTATAGGCTCAATATTGTGCCTCCTTTTGACTCCTCAGTAGTATGCTCCAACTCTCCTAATGTAGCCCCATCCTGCTTTTATTTGTGTTTCAAAATAAACCAGTGCCAGCCATTTCTTCCAAGTGTATTTACTGTATTTCCTAGAACTGCATAAAAAACAAAATCTGAGTCTCCCTAAATACTCTTTCCCAGAACAAAAAACCATGGCATGGAGAGTTTATGGGTAGCAGCCATCCTTCCTCCAGAAAAGGCTCAGAACTGGAATCCTTGTGGCTATAAATACTGAAAGGTAACATCAAGGAACTGGGGAAAGTGCAGAGGGCGTAAAGAAAGTTTGCCATAGATAGCAAAAAGCCCTAAATTTTTATTTCTGTATGACCATTTTACTTAAGTCTCTGTGGTACCATTTTTTAAGGGAAAGAAAACCATCTTTGTAGTGCCTCTTGAGTCTGAGGAGAAAGGTCTGTGGGTAAAGTGCTCACTGCACAACCTTGAGGACCTGAGTTAGATGCCCGGCACTCATGCAAAAAGCTGTGCATGATGGAACATGCCTGTGATGCTGAGGAGGAAGAGATGGGTGGGTCCCTGGAGCCCATGGGCCAGTCAGCCTAGCCT